>NC_060186.1:20652156-20779656 GCF_021184085.1 Oncorhynchus gorbuscha | reverse complement strand
ATACTTATTTTCCACCATAATTTGCAAATAAATTTATAAAAAAATCCTACAATGTGATTTTCTGGATTTTTGTCTTCTCATTTTGTCTGTCATAGTTGAGGTGTACCTATGATGAAAATTACAGGCCTCTCTCATCTTTTTAACTGGGAGAACTTGCACTATTGGTGGCTGACTAAATACTTTTTTGCCCCACTGTAGGTAATTGGCTCATTTCTTCAAGGTTGGGAGAGATGTAATATCGTCAAATATGGATATAAAATGAAGACTTCATCAATGTGCATGAAGCGCGCGCACACACACACACACACACACACACACACACACACACACACACACACACACACACACACACACACACACACACACACACACACACACACACACACACACACACACACACACACACACACACACACACACACACACACACACACACACACAGAAATAAAGAGACTGTCATATTTATGGCAGCTTAAACTTCCTGTTGTTGTTAGATGACAAACCTCTTTCCCTCTGCTAATGTCTTGAGCACGAGGTAACTTGTGTTTCCCCCAACATCACTGGCATTTAGTTTCCCTTGATTTGAAATTCAAACTAAAAAGGTCAACATTTGAATAGATGCTGAAATGCTATTCAATATTCAAGACGTGTAACAATAGCAAATGATGCCAAATAATTATCATACATTTACCACCAACCAGAGTCTTTCTGCTCGATGAACCGGAACTCAAAATAACAGGAAGTGGTCCTGTGCTGCTCAGTTGGAAGAGCATGGTGCTTGCAATGCCAAGATCGTGAGTCGATTCCCACTGGGGCCACCCATGTGAAAATGAACGCACGTATGACTAAGTTGCTTTGGATAAAACCACCTGCTGTATCGCATATATTCATATACTGTATTATAGAAGGAAGAAGTGTCCGACTCGGTACATCTTCCACAAAACAAGTGTAAAGTGGTTTTTCTTGTGGATCAGTATACATCTCCGTAGAGACAATCACCAGGTAAGCACAATGGCTTGTTCTGCTCTCTTTCCACCCAGAGCTCTAACTAGAACACATTTTAACTCGTGGGCCTAGTAATGTAAAACAGAGAGAGAAAGTGTTTTTCCAGCACAGAACACTTGTCTCCCCTCTGGTACACAGAAGGAGCAGCTTCCACATCCTGACAAATTGGTCCTCACAGAACACTGAGCAACATCAAAGCAAATTACACCGAGGAAACAATATCGCTTTGTTTCAGACAACTTGGCCTGCTGCCAGATATAGCCTGTAGCTGACAGAGTGTGTGTGTGTGTGTGTGGTTGTGTACAAGCATTTGAGCATGTGTGCGTTCTGCCGCGTGTGCGCGTTCTGTCATATGTGCATGCGTGTTATGTACACGCCGAGACGGTGAGCTAAAGAGCTCATTCCGGGATGATCTCTCCTCATTTACTGACAAGCCACACTAGGAGCTTTGAACAGCTCTGCTCTGTCTCGGTCTGTATGAGGAACAATCCCAAAGACTCAACAATTAAATCATGAAGGGACTGAAGCATGTCGGTAGGAGGACGGACTCCCCTACTTTCTGAAAACTAGCAAAGAGACCACAGCATGGTAGTAAAATACCTTGGCAAAATGTTCCATAAGAAAAGAAAAAAGACAGTACCAAATCAGTCCTTCCGGGGCAATAGTTCCAAACACCACCACACTGTCTCTACTTTATGGTGCCTTAAAGGTCAGCTCACAATAACGATAATGGAACCGTCATTACCATGCCATAAATAACCAGTCAAATGAAGTGCTGTAAGGTGTCTGCCGGTCCACACACGATTATTGTCACTCCCGATTTCATTGTTGTCGTTTCAGTCAGTGACCTTTTTTGGCTACGGTACTGCAGTGTAGGCTAATGATTTCCTAGAAAACGTCACTGAAGGATAATTTCGCTGTTAAAGGGAGATGTTAAAGCATACAGTATATGCATGGTGGCAAGACTTTCAGCCAAGTGTCTGACGGTCACTTGTCAACTGGTGAAGGATAGCGAAGACAAAAGTTAAGCAAAGGTTATAGGTGTGTGTGTGTGTGTGTGTCTGCCTGTCTGTGTGTGTGCGAAAGCCACGCCTCAAATGATCCCCTATTTCCAATACAGTGCTCCACTTCTTATACAGTGAATACAGTCATTTGCTATTTGCACACAGTCTTCTGTATGACAGAAACGGGAATATATCCTGGTTGTGATTGCAGGACGGGGTGTTAGGTAAGTGTTCTGTTGATCTAGCTGCAGGCCAATCAGAGCAGTGGGGTGCTGCCATTAAGAGAGGAGAACATAGAAACCCAGCTGGGATTGCACCATCACATAACAGTTCTCCTGTTCATCTCTCCATCCATCCAGAGATGACAGAGGGGAAAGGAGAGAGAGAGAGAGATGGTTGCAAAAGAAGGAGAGGATCATGGAGAGTGAGGGAGGCAGAGAAGGAACAAGAGAGCATGTGTGAAGAGAAAAGAAAAAAGGAGAAAGACACAGAGTAGTGACAGCTGCTGTCACTACAGACAGCATGCGCTGGAGAATAGCACCTTTTCACACATTCTGTCTGTTCCTCTCACCTTTTCTATCCCTCCCTCCCTGCCTTGCTCTCTCACTCTCTCTGCATGTCCTCATGTCTCCTGTGGTTCTCATGACACACGCAGACACAGGCGGTCAGATAGACTCACACAGACACACACTCACGCCCAGGCTGAGGGGCCATCTGCTCCCGAGTCACCTCTGATCACGTTTATCCCACTCTCCATCCTTTAATTCTCTGCCTATTCCCCTCTCATCGTCCCTGCGTCCTCCTCCCGTGTCTCCAGATCCTCTCATCTGCTCTCTCTCAGAGTTCAGATCAGTAAGAGACAGGTCTAGGAATGGTGCTGGTAATGGCTGGCTGACATTTCAGGACTGTGATTTTAGACCATTAACAGGCTCTGGGTTTGGATAGAAGCTCATGAAATGTCAATTTCTTGATTGTGCTAATGAACTCCAATGAGGATAAAACTGTGTCTACAGGTACAACGGGAGAGGGCTGCAAGCACATGTCTTCCTGTTGTGCTGACAGTGTACTTGTTTATGCCTTTTAATACAGAGGTTTCATACCAGTTCCCTGTGTAACCACAGCAGAAAGACAGTTGAGGTGCAAACCAGCGTGAAACTAGCTTTCATCTTCTCGGTTTCTGGTGATTATATAACAGCTATAAATAAGTCGAGTACTGCCGCTGAGACACAGGCAACTAAATAGGCACATAATAATAAATATGTTTGAGGGAGAGAACTGGGGGGGGGGGGTGACTGAACATGAACGCTTCTTCCAACCTACCCCCCCCCATCTGTACCCACGGCAACAGAAGCAGAATAGCACCTTTTTTGTTGTTGTATTATCTGAGTGAGCTAAGTGAGAGAAACAAGTTGACACTGATTTCCTTCAGGTTTAGCTGGAGGGATACACAGTCAACGCCCATTTGTAGCATCAGACAACGACACTTCAGTAACATCAGAATGGATTTAGATTAGGGCTATTCAACTGGGCCTCCAGGACCACAGCTCTGCTGTTGTTCAACTGGCCCCTGATTCAGCCCTGGGGACACCAGGTGAGTGGGCCTCTCTGGGCAATCAATGATAATACATCTGTGGGGATTTAATGATGATGCATCTATATAATAGCATCTAGTATGATTAGGCTCTGATCTAGACAACACACTACTAAAAGCGTAGGTAGGTAGTCATGTGTGTGTGTGTGTGGGGGGGAGTTATATTTCAAAAGGAATTGAACTCTGGGTCTGTATTTCACTGTTCCTCAAATGAGACTCAGCGTGGTGGTGTTCGTGCCAGGAGTCATGCGCGTACACACACACACACACACACACACACACACACACACACACACACACACACACACACACACACACACACACACACACACACACACACACACACACACACACACACACACACACACACACACACACACACACACACACACACACACACACACACACAAACTAATGATGGGGAATTACAACCTACACAGATGCATGTTAACATGGTAAAAATGTATGACCTGGACGGTGCACATTGGTAGCCTTGGGGAGATTCGCTCTAATGAAGGAGAGGTGGTCCCTTACAGAGACCTGAGATACCGTGCATAGCCTCAACCTACACACAGACACACTTCTATCTTTATCACAATGGGCCGAACAGAACGTGGCCCATTACAGATCACGGAGAACAGACAGAGGCCCAGATTGTCCTGTTATGTTCTCACCTGGGCTTTACAGGCACAGTTCTTTATTATGGTCAAAATCATTCCATTCTGGTCCCTGGGTGAGACTGAGCAGACGGCCTATAAGCATCCCCCTAATCTCTTCTCTCCTGACCTCCTCTCACCCCCCCGAGTCTCTGAAACAGGACACCGTCCCCCTGAGAATACAGCTTTCTGGGTCACGATGACAACGGACAGGATTTACACACTCTGCTCTGTGTGTGTGTGTGTGTGTGTGTGTGTGTGTGTGTGTGTGTGTGTGTGTGTGTGTGTGTGTGTGTGTGTGTGTGTGTGTGTGTGTGTGTGTGTGTGTGTGTGTGTGTGTGTGTGTGTGTGTGTGTGTGTGTGTGTGTGTGTGTGTGTGTGTGTGTGTGTGTGTGTGGAGGTAGCGAGACACACTACTGTTCAGAGAAACAGAGGAGTTTGTAATGAATAAGAAACTCACTTCAGACTAAAGATGAGGAGATTTAGCATTTAAAACTCTCTCTACCTCCATCTCTCCCACACTCGCGCTCACTTTCTCGCTGCCCGTCTCTCTCTCCCACTCTTGTCTGAGCTGCAGTTTTGAGAAGTCTGTCTGCCTGCCTGTCTGCTGTACTGCATAAGTGAATATCTCAGAGGGAGAGAGAGACCTGCTGCCTGTCTGATAGCAATCTGACCTTGACACGTTCACCTTGAATCCCCCTCTCAAAATAACCCTCCACCCTCCTCTGTCAGCTACCCTTCCCTGTTCTCTGGTGAATAACAAGTAGAGCACTTTACTACATTCTCAACATCAAACCATAATAATGCTTGATGAATTAAACAAATTACCATGTGCGGGGAGAGTGTAACAGTACAAAGAAAAAACTGGAAGCAGAGTTTGACTGTTTCAAGGGCACCCACGCACTGCACTCCGGACGGACGGACGGACAGACAGACAGACAGGTTCCTAACTTCCTACTCCTTCAGAATAATACCTCTGTAGAACTATATCAGTCACCGACACACAGGTACAGGTACTCAAGCAGTTGGAGGTGGCTGTTCTCCATTCCTGTCAGCATCGGTCTACTGTGACCGCTACATAGTGCACTACTGTTGACCATATATAGGGAATAGGGTGACATTTGGAACGTAGCCTTAGTCTTCTATCTGAGCTGCTTTGATAAGAACCAGGGACTGCGCAACATAGCGTGCCACAGTGATGCTCTGACCATGCAGACACACATCTATGTGCCTCACTCTCAAATTGCCAAGCCAGGCCTGAAATTGCAGGAGAAGTCGATATAAATATTAGATGATTTATTAAGCAGTAGAAACAAAAAGACAAACAAAGTCCTTGAGGGTTTGACTATTCTCCAGAGGAGTTTTCACCTCTGGTATAGGCAGGACGGAGGAAGGATTGGTGGGATGGATGGGTGGAGGATGAAAAATGAAAGGAACAAGAGAATAGTGTTTTTATGGGTAGGACGAAACAAAAGAGGGCAATAATTGGAGGACTATAAATAAATGTCTCATAAAATGTTTACACACACAGGTGAGAGGCCACAAGGAATCATGATAGGACTGGAAAAGTTTCCCTGGATTTCAGAGCATCCGGCAATAGGAGTCAAGTTTGTTTGACCTTGCAACACGATCATATTCCAGGTCACGATGTAAAAACATTTTTACGTAATAAATCATTTTGAAAGTAAACGCTCCAAAAAGCAACCTTTTTCATTTCTATATGTACTAGAAAGTAACCTTTTTCATTTCCATATGTACTAGAAAGTAACCTTTTTCATTTCCATATGTACTAGAAAGCAACCTTTTTCATTTCTATATGTACTAGAAAGCAACCTTTTTCATTTCCATATGTACTAGAAAGCAACCTTTTTCATTTCCATATGTACTAGAAAGTAACCTTTTTCATTTCTATATGTACTAGAAAGCAACCTTTTTCATTTCTATATGTACTAGAAAGCAACCTTTTTCATTTCCATATGTAGTAGAAAGTAACCTTTTTCATTTCTATATGTACTAGAAAGCAACCTTTTTCATTTCCATATGTACTAGAAAGTAACCTTTTTCATTTCTATATGTACTAGAAAGCAACCTTTTTCATTTCTATATGTACTAGAAAGCAACCTTTTTCATTTCCATATGTAGTAAAAAGCAACCTTTTTCATTTCTATATGTACTAGAAAGCAACCTTTTTCATTTCCATATGTACTAGAAAGTAACCTTTTTCATTTCCATATGTAGTAGAAAGTAACCTTTTTCATTTCTATATGTACTAGAAAGCAACCTTTTTCATTTCTATATGTAGTAGAAAGTAAGCTTTTTCATTTCTATATGTACTAGAAAGTAACCTTTTTCATTTCTATATGTAGTAGAAAGTAACCTTTTTCATTTCTATATGTACTAGAAAGTAACCTTTTTCATTTCCATATGTACTAGAAAGTAACCTTTTTCATTTCTATATGTACTAGAAGGTAACCTTTTTCATTTCTATATGTACTAGAAAGTAACCTTTTTCATTTCCATATGTACTAGAAAGTAACCTTTTTCATTTCTATATGTACTAGAAAGCAACCTTTTTCATTTCTATATGTACTAGAAAGCAACCTTTTTCATTTCTATATGTACTAGAAAGTAACCTTTTTCATTTCTATATGTACTAGAAAGCAACCTTTTTCATTTCTATATGTACTAGAAAGCTAAGTGTTTGTTTCTTGGGCTTCAGGAATGTGACTGAAAGAAAGTGCCACAGGTCTTGAAGAATAAAACAATTCAACTGATTGAAAGTATAAGGGGGATATCGACTAACAAACCCTGTGGTCAAGGCTAGGACGGAACCAGTGGAATGAGTGGAACTTACTCAGGTGTTCAAAAGCTCTTATCAGACCGAGAGCCTAATTGTTCTTATGTAGTTCTTTTTTTGGAGTTTCAGTTTAGAAAACTATCTATTTGCAGAAGTGACAGTTACAGGGATGATAAAAACAGCTTGGTTGCCGTAGCAACGTCGGGGAAACTGTGCAGAAGAGAGGGGTGCATCCACTACAGCAGATCTGTAGCATCTTTACTTGAGCCTCTCATTCTCCTTCATTTCCGGCTACAACACGTTATGGAAAGAGATTAACTGTATAGGAAGCTCTGGGGACAGGTCGTCAGGATACTTGACAACCAATAAATTGCCAGATGCAAACAGATGATCATATTTAGCGGACAACAGTTCTTGAGGGCTTGGACAGAAAGGGAAAGGGGGATACCTAGTCAGTTGTACAACTGAATGCCTTCAACTGAAACATGTCTTCCACATTTAACCCAAACCCCCTGAATCTGTCATGCAGGTGAAAGAGGACCCAAAAGCGACTTAACAGAAACAGAGTTTATTTAAGTCCAAACAGGGAATAACAGAAATCCTCTAGTCTGTAGAGGGGAATAACTGGAGAAGCGGCCACAGACTGCAGGTCGCTTCGGGTAGGCGCAGGCCGTAGTGGACCGAGACACCTGCTCACACGCAGCATCTGATGAAGGCAAAAAACACGACAGGACAGGGCGAAACACAATCACAGCATGGTGAATACAAAACAAGGAACCGACGGGACAGGAACGGAACACAAAGGAATAAATAGGGACTCTAATCAGGGGAAAGGATCGGGAACAGGTGTGGGAAGACTAAATGATGATTAGGGGAATAGGAACAGCTGGGAGCAGGAACGGAACGATAGAGAGAGGAGAGAGAGGGAGGGGGAGAGAGAGGGATAGAAAAAGGGAACGAACCTAATAAGACCAGCAGGGGGAAACGAACAGAAGGAAAAGCAAAATGACAAGATGATATAAGACAAAACATGACAGTACCCCCCACTCACCGAGCGCCTCCTGGCGCTCTCGAGGAGGAACACTGGCGGCAACGGAGGAAATCATAGATCAAACGGTCCAGCACGTCCCGAGAAAGAACCCAACTCCTCTCCTCAGGACCGTAACGAAAAACGATAAAAAGGGAAACTAGGGTACTACTCTAAAAAAAAAAATGAGAACTAGGGACAGACTGAGACACAGCAAGGGCAGGGACAAGAACAGGAGAGATGCGATGGCAGGGAACAGACTGAGACCCAGCAAGACCAGGAGCAGAAGCAGAAAAAAATTACCAGACTTCTTCTGCGCGCAGTCTGAACACGCAGCCACGAAACGGCGCGTGTCACGCTCCTGAGTCGGCCACCAAAAGCGCTGGCGAATAGACGCAAGAGTGCCTCGAACACCGGGATGACCAGCTAACTTGGCAGAGTGAGCCCACTGAAGAACAGCCAGACGAGTGGAAACAGGAACGAAAAGGAGGTTACTAGGACAAGCGCGCGGCGACGCAGTGTGCGTGAGTGCTTGCTTAACCTGTCTTTCAATTCCCCAGACTGTCAACCCGACAACACGCCCATAAGGAAGAATCCCTCGAGATCAGTAGAAGCCACAGAAGAACTAAACAGACGGGATAAGGCATCAGGCTTGGTGTTCTTGCTACCCGGACGGTAAGAAATCACAAACTCGAAACGAGCGAAAAACAACGCCCAACGAGCTTGACGGGCATTAAGTCGTTTGGCAGAACGGATGTACTCAAGGTTCTTATGGTCTGTCCAAACGACAAAAGGAACGGTCGCCCCCTCCAACCACTGTCGCCATTCGCCTAGGGCTAAGCGGATGGCGAGCAGTTCACGGTTACCCACATCATAGTTGCGCTCAGATGGCGACAGGCGATGAGAAAAATAAGCGCAAGGATGAACCTTATCGTCAGACTGGAAGCGCTGGGATAGAATGGCTCCCACGCCTACCTCTGAAGCGTCAACCTCGACAATGAATTGTCTAGTGACGTCAGGAGTAACGAGGATAGGAGCGGACGTAAAACGTTCTTTTAGAAGATCAAAAGCTCCCTGGGCGGAACCGGACCACTTAAAACACGTCTTGACAGAAGTAAGAGCTGTGAGAGGGCAGCAACTTGACCGAAATTACGAATGAAACGCCGATAGAAATTAGCGAAACCTAAAAGCGCTGCAACTCGACACGTGACCTTGGAACGGGCCAATCACTGACAGCTTGGACCTTAGCGGAATCCATCTGAATGCCTTCAGCGGAAATAACGGAACCGAGAAAAGTAACGGAGGAGACATGAAAAGAGCACTTCTCAGCCTTTACGTAGAGACAATTCTCTAAAAGGCGCTGTAGAACACGTCGAACGTGCTGAACATGAATCTCGAGTGACGGAGAAAAAATCAGGATATCGTCAAGATAGACAAAAACAAAAATGTTCAGCATGTCTCTCAGAACATCATTAACTAATGCCTGAAAAACAGCTGGCGCATTGGCGAGACCGAACGGCAGAACCCGGTACTCAAAATGCCCTAACGGAGTGTTAAACGCCGTTTTCCACTCGTCCCCCTCTCTGATGCGCACGAGATGGTAAGCGTTACGAAGGTCCAACTTAGTAAAGCACCTGGCTCCCTGCAGAATCTCGAAGGCTGATGACATAAGGGGAAGCGGATAACGATTCTTAACCGTTATGTCATTCAGCCCTCGATAATCCACGCAGGGGCGCAGAGTACCGTCCTTCTTCTTAACAAAAAAGAACCCCGCCCCGGCCGGAGAAGAAGAAGGCACTATGGTACCGGCGTCAAGAGACACAGACAAATAATCCTCGAGAGCCTTACGTTCGGGAGCCGACAGAGAGTATAGTCTACCTCGAGGAGGAGTGGTCCCCGGAAGGAGATCAATACTACAATCATACGACCGGTGAGGAGGAAGGGAGTTGGCTCGGGACCGACTGAAGACCGTGCGCAGATCATGATATTCCTCCGGCACTCCTGTCAAATCGCCAGGTTCCTCCTGAGAAGTAGGGACAGAAGAAACGGGAGGGATGGCAGACATTAAACACTTCACATGACAAGAAACGTTCCAGGATAGGATAGAATTACTAGACCAATTAATAGAAGGATTATGACATACTAGCCAGGGATGACCCAAAACAACAGGTGTAAACGGTGAACGGAAAATCAAAAAAGAAATAGTCTCACTGTGGTTACCAGATACTGTGAGGGTTAAAGGTAGTGTCTCAAATTTGATACTGGGAAGATGACTACCATCTAAGGCAAACATGGGCGTAGGCTTGTCTAACGGTCTGAAAGGAATGTTATGTTTCCGAACCCATGCTTCGTCCATGAAACAACCCTCAGCCCCAGAGTCAATCAAGGCACTGCATGTAGCACCCGAACCGGTCCAGCGTAGATGGACCGACATAGTAGTACAAGATCTAGATGAAGAGACCTGAGTAGTAGCGCTCACCAGTAGCCCTCCGCTTACTGATGGGCTCTGGCCTCTTACTGGACATGAATTAACAAAATGTCCAGCAACTCCGCAATAGAGGCACAGGCGGTTGGTGATCCTCCGTTCCCTCTCCTTAGTCGAGATGCGAATCCCTCCCAGCTGCATGGGCTCAGTCTCAAAGCCAGAGGAGGGAGATGGTTGTGATGCGGAGCAGGGAAACACCGTTGATGCGAGCTCTCTTCCACGAGCCCGGTGACGAAGATCTACCCGTCGTTCTATGCGGATGGCGAGAGCAATCAAAGAGTCCACATCTGAAGGAACCTCCCGGGAGAGAATCTCATCCTTAACCACTGCGTGGAGTCCCTCCAGAAAACGAGCGAGCAGCGCCGGCTCGTTCCACTCACTAGAGGCAGCAAGAGTGCGAAACTCAATAGAATAATCCGTTATGGACCGTTCACCTTGGCATAATGAAGCCAGGGCCCTAGAAGCCTCCCTACCAAAAACTGAACGGTCAAAAACCCGAATCATCTCCTCTTTAAAGTTCTGGAACTTGTTAGAGCAATCAGCCCTTGCCTCCCAGATAGCTGTGCCCCATTCTCGAGCCCGGCCAGTAAGGAGTGAAATGACGTAAGCAACCCGAGCTCTCTCTCTAGAGTATGTGTTGGGTTGGAGAGAGAACACAATCTCACACTGCGTGAGAAAGGAGCGGCACTCAGTGGGCTGCCCGGAGTAGCAAGGTGGGTTATTAACCCTAGGTTCTGGAGACTCGGCAGGCCAGGAAGTAACAGGTGGCACGAGACGTAGACTCTGGAACTGTCCAGAGAGGTCGGAAACCTGAGCGGCCAGGTTCTCCACGGCATGGCGAGCAGCAGACAATTCCTGCTCGTGTCTGCCGAGCATAGCTCCTTGGATCTTGACGGCAGTGTAACGAGCGTCTGAAGTCGCTGGGTCCATTCCTTGGTCGGTTCCTTCTGTCATGCAGGTGAAAGAGGACCCAAAAGCGACTTAACAGAAACAGAGTTTATTTAAGTCCAAACAGGGAATAACAGAAATCCTCTAGTCTGTAGAGGGGAATAACTGGAGAAGCGGCCACAGACTGCAGGTCGCTTCGGGTAGGCGCAGGCCGTAGTGGACCGAGACACCTGCTCACACGCAGCATCTGATGAAGGCAAAAAACACGACAGGACAGGGCGAAACACAATCACAGCATGGTGAATACAAAACAAGGAACCGACGGGACAGGAACGGAACACAAAGGAATAAATAGGGACTCTAATCAGGGGAAAGGATCGGGAACAGGTGTGGGAAGACTAAATGATGATTAGGGGAATAGGAACAGCTGGGAGCAGGAACGGAACGATAGAGAGAGGAGAGAGAGGGAGGGGGAGAGAGAGGGATAGAAAAAGGGAACGAACCTAATAAGACCAGCAGGGGGAAACGAACAGAAGGAAAAGCAAAATGACAAGATGATATAAGACAAAACATGACAGAATCTGCCTTAATCGACATCCACGTCTTCGGCGCCCGGGGAACAGTGGATTAACTGCCTTGCTCAGGGGCAGAACAACAGATTTTCACCTTGTCAGCTCGGAGATTCAATCCAGCAACCTTCTGGTTAGTGGCCCAAAGCTCTAACCACTAAAAAGAGGTTAGTGATCTTCGTTCTTACTGGTGAACCGGTGTTTGAGTTGTGTTGTTGCAATATCAACAGTCCCTGATCTCTGGTGTATCTTTGTATGCATCAAAATGAGTTTAAATTTGTGAAGTGCAATGGACATATAATGCACAATGTCTCAGGAAAGACCGTCTGGGTTGGCAATACTCAGTATAGTATGGACCTACAGGCCCCGGTGAAAACATTTGCACACAAAAAAAAAATTGACTTCAGGAGACCAGGGGAGTCTAAATAAGATTTAGGCCTAATTTAAATTAGGCCAAATTAAAAATATATTTAGACCAAATTTAATTTGGATTTAGGCCTAAATTATTTTACGTTGAATATTGCAGCACATTTGTGTATACTAGCCAGACAAAACCCGCTGAGTTCAACAATAGTGGCAGAATGTATCCTCAAGCCTACTACTTTCTTCTTCATTGTTAGGCTGATGTGTAATTTTCATAAAATGTTTATAAATAGCACATACATCGCAGATAGTACACTGCATAATGAAACAATCCCCTGTGAGTTGGTGTTTTGAGGGTGGACTGACTATTATTGGCATTGATGCAGAGAAACTGCACTACGCCAGTGTTCCAGGTACGATATACATACAGGGCTGAGGCCAATCGAGGTCGGACCAGGCGAGGACAGTGTTATTTTAGCTGCCGAGCGGTGCTGTGAGGGTCAGTATCAGATATGTATTACATTCAGAGCCTTGACCGACTGCAGGGTGTGTTTCCCCGATAGCCGTACGGGGGGTGGACCCTGGCCTCCAACTCAACTCTAATATACTCTAATATAATGTGAGTTTCCTGCCAATCCTTTTTTATTAATAGTTCTGTGGCCAACCTGCTCGCTGGGGTATGGGTTGACAAATTACACTTAACCTTGGAGAACTCCTAACATTTCCAGTAATACATTTTTAATAGAAGGTTAATATTGATTCAACTCTATTGATAAAACATTCTCTCCAGTATCCGTTCGGTGAATCTAAAAGTAGATTTTAAATCTGAAACTGTACACTGACCAACAGAATGAGAGAGAGAGAGAGAGAGAGAGAGAGAGAGAGAGAGAGAGAGAGAGAGAGAGAGAGAGAGAGAGAGAGAGAGAGAGAGAGAGAGAGAGAGAGAGAGAGAGAGAGAGAGAGAGAGAGAGAGAAAATAACAGAATTCTTTAACCAGGGGCGGGGCCTTCGCCAGGGTTGCAATCTGAGCCCTGCACTCTTCAATATTTACATCAACGAATGGTCCACTATTCTAGAAAATCCTCAGCCCCTGGTGTTAGCCTCCAGAATTCAGAGGTTAAATGCCTGTCTTCGAGGATGACCTATAGATGACCTATGCCTGCTGTCACCCACAGCACATGGCCTACAGCAGAGCCTAGACCTGCTAGAGCAGTAATGCCAGACCTGGGGCCCTGGCAGTAAAACCCCAGAGAAGATCCAGATCTCAGGGAATTAAACCAAAGTTCTCAATTGGTGCAAAATATATCGAGTACTGCACACACTACAATTACTTAGGTTTAAAAATAAGCTAAACTGGACACCTTAATGATGCAGTGAATGAACTGAGGGAGAAAGCACGTAGGGCATTCTACGCCATTAAAAAACTAATTCAAATTGAAATACCTATTAAAATTGTGTCATTGAACCAATTGCACTGAACCAATTGCACTTCATGGCAGTGCAAGACAATATTTCACCAAATGGGACAAACACCCCCATTGAAACCCTGCATGAAGAGGTATGTAAGACTCTCCTACATGTCCAGAGGAAAACTACAAACAATGCATGCAGGGCAGAATTAGGCAAATATGCACTAATAATAAAACTCAAAAAAGAGCAATGAAGTTTTGGAAACATCTCAAATACAGTGAACTCCTCTCATATCATTACCAAGCCCTGCAATGACAAGAGCTGAGCCAAAAAAAAATCTAAAATAAATAAAGAGTCCCATCATCCAGCTGTTCCTGGGGCTGAGTTCACAAACCTGTTCTACTAACACACTGAAGGATCAGGACCAGAACAACCAATCAATCAGAATAAACCAAATTACAACACAGTCCAAAAAAAACGATATTGCAGTGCTATCTGGCCCAAAATGCAGTGCTATCTGGCCCTAGCTCGACAGTACACCGTGGCTAACTATTTGACCATGGCTACTGATCAAAACCTTAGAAAAACCTTGACAAAGTACAGGCTCAGTGAGCACAGCCTTTCCAATACAGGGAGTCAGGTTTTCCTGTGTCTACCCTTCTCAATGGCAAGGCTGGGCTCACTGAGCCTGTACTTTGTCAAGGTTTCTCTCAGGTGTGAAACCACTACACCACAGCAGAACCTGAGACAGGGCTGCATTTCCTGACAAAATGTCAAAAATACATTTTAAACCCTTATTCAAGGTTTCAAAGACCTCTCTGATGGGGGAGGATGCAGAGAGCTGTGGGTTGGCAGCGCATTACATTGCTGCCTGCCATAAGATGAGGGACAGTGTCTGACAGACCAACCAACCTGCACATGTCCTCTATATTGCTATTGTTAAATAGTTATTTTGACCCTTGGTGATTGTTGTTACTGTTGTCCCGTTGACAATATTGATTATTATTATTTTAATACTGTATTTATCCAAAGTAAGCTTTGGCAAAATGTACATTGTTATGTCATGCCAATAAAGCTAATTGAATTAATTGAATTGAAATTGAGAGAGAGAGAGAGTGAGAGAGGTGGGGGAGTAGAGAAAAACAGAGGGGGAAGAGAGAAAGAGAGGGTGAAGAGAGGCAGAGGGGGTAGAGTGAGAAATAGAGATAGAGGGGTAGAGAAGTAGAGGTAGAGAGAGGGGGTAGAGAAGTAGAGGGCGAGAGTGAAAGATAGAGAGAGGGGTAGAGAATTAGAGGTAGAGAGAGGGGGTAGAGTGAGAGATATAGAGAGGGGGTAGAGAATTAGAGGTAGAGAGAGGGGGTAGAGTGAGAGCTAGAGGGGGTAGAGAAGTAGAGGTAGAGAGGGGGGGGATTGAGAGAGAGAGAGAGAGAGAGAGAGAGAGAGAGAGAGAGAGAGAGAGAGAGAGAGAGAGAGAGAGAGGAAGAGAGAGATAGATAGATAGATAGATAGAGAGAGGGGGTGGAGAATTAGAGGTAGAGAGAGGGGGTAGAGTGAGAGATAGAGAGAGGGGGTATAGAAGTAAAGTGAGAGAGAGGGGGGATTGAGAGAGAGAAAGAGGAGGAGATTGAGCGAGAGAGGGGAAGAGAGAGAGATGGAGGGGAAGAGAGAGAGAGAGGGATTGAGAGTGGGAGATGGGGGAGAGAGAGAGAGAGGTAGAGGTAGATCAGTGATGACCATCTGGTCCTCACAGTGAGTGTGCTACAGGCCAAGGCATCTCAGTGGGAGTCGTCACTGGAACTCAGCGTCAGCTGGGCCACACCGGGTCATATATTACCCAACGGAAACCCATCTTGAGCCTGCTTGTTTAAGGCTACAGTGAATTCTCGTTTTGGCCAAATGGCAAAAAATATGTGGAAACTATTTAGCATTTTCTTTGTAGACTAATCCGGACACTTAAAAGAAATCGCACTGTGCCCTCAGACGAACAATCAAACAAGCAAAGCGTCAATACAGGATTAGGATTGAATCCTACTACACCGGCACTGACGCTCGCCGGAAGTGGCAGGGCTTGAAAACGATTACGGACAACAAAGGGAAACCCAGGCGCGAGCTGCCCAGTGAAGCAAGCCTACCAGACAAGCTAAATGGCTTTTATGCTCGCTTTGAGGCAAGCAACACTGAAGCATGCACGAGAGCACCAGCTGTTCTAGATGACTGTGTGATAACGCTCTTGGTAGCCGATGTGAACAAAACCTTTAAACAAGTCAACATTCAAAGTCGCTGGGCCAGACGGATTACCAGGACGTGTACTCAAAGCATGCGCGGACAAACTGTCAAGTGCCTTCACTGACATTTTCAACCTTTCCCTGACCGCATGTAATACCTACATGTTTCAAGCAGACCACCATAGTCCCTGTGCCCAAGGAAGCAAAGATAACCTGCCTAAATGATTACCGCCCCGCGGCACTCACGTCGGTAGCCATGAAGTGCATTAAAAGGGTGGTCATGGCTCACATCAACAGCATCCTCCCGGGAACCCTGGACCCACTCCAATTCGCATACCGCCCCAACAGATCCACAGATGAAGCAATCCTCAATCGCACTCCACACATTAAGATTGCTGACGACACAACAGTGGGGGAAGAGCCAGACTGATCACCGACAATGATGAGACAGGGTATTGGGAGGAGGTCAGATAACTGGCAGTGTGGTGCCAGGACAACAACCTCTCCCTCAATGTGAGCAAGACAAAGGAGCTGATTGTGGACTACAGGAAAAGACATGCTAAACAGGCACCCATTAACATCGATGGCCTGTAGTGGAGCGGGTCGAGAAATTCAAATTCCTTGGTGTCCACATCACCAACGAACTATCATGGTACAAACATACAAAGACAGTTGTGAAGAGGGCACGACAACACCTTTTCCCCCTCAGGAGACTGAAAAGATTTGGCATGGGTCCCCATATCCTCAAATGGTTCCACAGCTGCACCATGGTTGTATCATCGCCTGGTATGGCAACTGCTCGGCATCTGACCGTAAGGCGCTACAGAGGGTAGTGCGTACAGCCCAGTACATCATTGGGGCCAAGCTTCCTGCAGTCCAGGACCTACATAATAGGCGATGTTAGAGGAAAGCCCATAAAATTGTCAGAGACTCCAGTCACCCAAGTCATAGACTGCTCTCTCTGCTACCGCACGGCAAGCGATACCGGAGCGCCAAGTCTAGGACCAAAAGGCTCCTCAACAGCTTCTACCCTCAAGCCATAAGACTGCTGAACAATTAATCCAAACGCCACCGGACAATTTACATTGAACCCCCTCCCTTTTTGTACATTGCTGCTACTCGCTGTTTATTATCTATGTAGTCACTTTACCCCCACCTACATGTACAGATTACCATAAACTAACCTGTACCCCCGCATACTGACTCGGTACTGGTGCCCCCTGTATACAGCCTTGTTACTTTTATTCTTACTTTTTATTTTAATCTACTTGGTAAATATGTTCTTAACTTTTCTTGAACTGCACTGTTGGTTAAGGGCTTGTAAGTAAGCATTTCACGATAAAGTCTACACTTGTTGTATTCGGCGCATGTGACAAATAAAATTTGATTTGACTGTGTGTGTCCCCTACCTGTGTCTCCATGCCCTGCTCCAGTAGTCTCCTGGCCTGGTTCTCCACCTCCAGTCTGGCTCTGCTGATCAGACAGATCCACCCCCTGCTCCAGTAGTCTCCTGGCCTGGTTCTCCACCTCCAGTCTGGCTCTGCTGATCAGACAGATCCACCCCCTGCTCCAGTAGTCTCCTGGCCTGGTTCTCTACCTCCAGGCTGGCTCTGCTGATCAGACAGATCCACCCCCTGCTCCAGTAGTCTCCTGGCCTGGTTCTCTACCTCCAGTCTGGCTCTGCTGATCAGACAGATCCACCCCCTGCTCCAGTAGTCTCCTGGCCTGGTTCTCCACCTCCAGTCTGGCTCTGCTGATCAGACAGATCCACCCCCTGCTCCAGTAGTCTCCTGGCCTGGTTCTCCACCTCCAGTCTGGCTCTGCTGATCAGACAGATCCACCCCCTGCTCCAGTAGTCTCCTGGCCTGGTTCTCTACCTCCAGTCTGGCTCTGCTGATCAGACAGATCCACCCCCTGCTCCAGTAGTCTCCTGGCCTGGTTCTCCACCTCCAGTCTGGCTCTGCTGATCAGACAGATCCACCCCCTGCTCCAGTAGTCTCCTGGCCTGGTTCTCCACCTCCAGTCTGGCTCTGCTGATCAGACAGATCCACCCCCTGCTCCAGTAGTCTCCTGGCCTGGTTCTCTACCTCCAGTCTGGCTCTGCTGATCAGACAGATCCACCCCCTGCTCCAGTAGTCTCCTGGCCTGGTTCTCTACCTCCAGTCTGGCTCTGCTGATCAGACAGATCCACCCCCTGCTCCAGTAGTCTCCTGGCCTGGTTCTCCACCTCCAGTCTGGCTCTGCTGATCAGACAGATCCACCCCCTGCTCCAGTAGTCTCCTGGCCTGGTTCTCCACCTCCAGTCTGGCTCTGCTGATCAGACAGATCCACCCCCTGCTCCAGTAGTCTCCTGGCCTGGTTCTCCACCTCCAGTCTGGCTCTGCTGATCAGACAGATCCACCCCCTGCTCCATTAGTCTCCTGGCCTGGTTCTCTACCTCTAGTCTGGCTCTGCTGATCAGACAGATCCACCCCCTGCTCCAGTAGTCTCCTGGCCTAGTTCTCCACCTCCAGTCTGGCTCTGCTGATCAGACAGATC
Source organism: Oncorhynchus gorbuscha (assembly GCF_021184085.1). NCBI lineage: Eukaryota > Metazoa > Chordata > Actinopteri > Salmoniformes > Salmonidae > Oncorhynchus > Oncorhynchus gorbuscha. The sequence continues at coordinate 20,761,098 of NC_060186.1, read as the reverse complement.
CACCCCCTGCTCCAGTAGTCTCATGGCCTAGTTCTCCACCTCCAGTCTGGCTCTGCTGATCAGACAGATCCACCCCCTGCTCCAGTAGTCTCCTGGCCTAGTTCTCCACCTCCAGTCTGGCTCTGCTGATCAGCAGATCCACCCCCTGCTCCAGTAGTCTCCTGGCCTGGTTCTCCACCTCCAGTCCGGCTCTGCTGATCAGACAGATCCACGCCCTGCTCCAGTAGTCTCCTGGCCTGGTTCTCTACCTTCAGTCTGGCTCTGCTGATCAGACAGATCCACCCCCTGCTCCAGTAGTCTCATGGCCTAGTTCTCCACCTCCAGTCTGGCTCTGCTGATCAGCAGATCCACCCCCTGCTCCAGTAGTCTCCTGGCCTGGTTCTCCACCTCCAGTCCGGCTCTGCTGATCAGACAGATCCACGCCCTGCTCCAGTAGTCTCATGGCCTAGTTCTCTACCTCCAGTCTGGACCTGCTGATCAGACAGATCCACCCCCTGGGACAGGTAGTTTGCAGAGAGAGACAGGAGAATGGTGTGTGTGTGTGTGTGTGTGTGTGTGTGTGTGTGTGTGTGTGTGTGTGTGTGTGTGTGTGTGTGTGTGTGTGTGTGTGTGTGTGTGTGTGTGTGTGTGTGTGTGTGTGTGTGTGTGTGTGTGTGTGTGTGTGTGTGTGTGTGTGTGTGTGTGTGTGTGTGTGTGTGTGTGTGTGCGCGCGCGTGCGTGCGTGTGCGTGCGTGCGTGTACATGCATATGTACACCTTCAGACATTTGCCTGAGATCTAGAAAAACACCCTCCGACATTTGACAATATGCGTGATTTATTGTTCATTTCGATAGAAAACCACAGCCTCCTACAATAGTGTCTTCTACAGTATTGATTTGAGAAGAGAGGAAGCGAGAGGAGAGTGAAGGTCAAGGGGAAAACACGACAGGAAGAAGCACACAGGTGTTTACATCGAAAACAGGTGGAACTGCAGTCAATAGGAAAAGTAGCAGTACATGAGGACTTTTAAACATGCGTGTGTATATTAGTGTGTGTGTGTGTGTGTGTGTGTGTGTGTGTGTGTGTGTGTGTGTGTGTGTGTGTGTGTGTGTGTGTGTGTGTGTGTGTGTGTGTGTGTGTGTGTGTGTGTGTGTGTGTGTGTGTGTGTGTGTGTGTGTGTGTGTGTGTGTGTGTGTGTGTGTGTGTGTGTGTGTGTGTGTGTGTGTGTGTGAGCCAGATGTTCTATGCAGATGAGTTGATCCAATTAACCCCTCGGTAACATTCATTAAGACTCATTAAGACCCACACAAACACCTTCATTCCCTTCTACAACCCATTGTGTTAAAAAACAATATACAGTTGTATCTTTCAAAACCCCGCTACAAAAGTTAATGTGTACCAGCGACAAAGGTGGGGAAAGCTTATGCTACCATTTCAGTCCAAAAGGAGAGAGCAGGCAGGCAGATATAAAAGCTATTTCAGGTGTTATTAATTGTCTGTTTGTCTAGACTCCATGCTCTGCTCTGAGCGCTGTGCTCCCCAGTGTGAGAAGTCAGTCAGCAGACTGGCCAGGGAGAAGAGATTGGACAGCAGAATATCTAATCCAAAGACAATCCACTCACAGACACAACTAAAATACAAATCCATAGTATGCTGGGCCCTGTGTGTGTGTGTGTGTGTGTGTGTGTGTGTGTGTGTGTGTGTGTGTGTGTGTGTGTGTGTGTGTGTGTGTGTGTGTGTGTGTGTGTGTGTGTGTGTGTGTGTGTGTGTGTGTGTGTGTGTGTGTGTGTGCGCGCATGTGTTTCATGCAAGAAGTGTGTGTGGGGCAGCCCCCAGGGCCAGGCATAAGCGTCTGACCACCCCCAAAAAATAAGTATATATTATTACATTTGGTTGGGGGGGAGGAGGGGGTGGGGGGGGACTAAGTCAGGGTTTCATCGTACTGTCGAGCATTAGAATAATAGAATACACAAGGTGCAATTTTGAAATTTGGTTGTGCATCAGTGATTTCCATCTTGTTATGTCAGTCACTCTATTAGCTGGGTAGACTAACTTACCAACAGAGTCATTTATTTTGGTACTGTCCAAATGCAGCTTGTTTTTGGTCACAGGTCCAGGAATGGCTGAAGAATTGCAACATTTACCTAGAGCTAACTCTGCAGATAGCACTACTGGGTGATCTGAAAGGTGATAGTCAATTGATCAATAACCTAAAAATACTTTTAGCAACAACAAAACATTTTACAATCTGTAGAAACTACGAGAATAGAAAGATTGCGAACTTTTGTGAAACATCACAGCACTGTTGGAAAATACATGGCAAATATAAATCCAGGTAGGGGTGGTATACAGAAAATGGTCCTATTTGGTAAAAGACCAAGTCCATATTATGGCAAGAACAGCTCAAATAAGCAAAGAGAAATGACAGTCCATCATTACTTTAAGACATGAAGGTTAGTCAAAACGGGACATTTCTATAACTTTTAAAGTTTCTTCAAGTGCAGTCACAAAACCCATCAAGCACTATGATGAAGTTAAAGTTACCTCTGCTGCAGAAGATCATTCATTAGAGTTACCAGCCCCAGAAATTGCAGCCCAAATAAATGCTTCACAGAGTTCAAGTAACAGACACATCTCAACATCAACTCTTCAGAGGAGACTGCGTGAATCAGGCCTTCATGGTCGAATTGCTGCAAAGAAACCACTACTAACGGACACCAATAAGAAGAATAGACTTGCTTGGGCCAAGAAACATGAGCAATGGACAATAGACCAGTGGGAATCTGTCCTTTTGTCTGGAGTCCAAATTGGAGATTTTTGGTTCCAATCGCAGTGTCTTTGTGAGACGTGGTGTGGGTAAACGGATGACCTCCGCCTGTGTATTTCCCACCATAAAGCATGGAGGAGGAGGTGTTATGGTGTGGGGGTGCTTTGCTGGTGACACTGTGATTTATTTAGAATTCAAGGCACACTTAACCAACATGGCTACCACAGCATTCTGCAGCGATATGTCATCCCATCTGGTTTTGACTTAGTGGGACTATCATTTGTTTTTCAACAGGACAATGACCCAACACACCTCCAGGCTGTGTAAGGGCTATTTTACCAAGGAGAGTGATGGAATGCTGCATCAGATGACCTGGCCTCCACAATCTTCCAACCTTAACCAAATTGAGAAGGTTTGGGATGTGTCAGTGTCACGCCCTGGCCTTAGTATTTTGTGTTTTCTTTATTATTTGTGGTTAGGCCAGGGTGTGACATGGGTGATTATGTGTTGTCTTGTCTAGGGTTTTTGTAGATTGATGGGGTTGTGTTCAGTGTAGTATTCTAGGTAAGTCTATGGTTGCCTAGAGTGGTTCTCAATCAGAGGCAGGTGTTTATCGTTGTCTCTGATTGGGAGCCATATTTAGGCAGCCATATTCTTTGGGTATTTCGTGGGTGATTGTTTCCTGTCTCTGTGTTTTGCACCAGTTAGGACTGTTTTGGTTTTTCCACGTTTTCTTGTTTTTGTATATGTATACTGTTCAAGTTATCATCTTTATTAAAGATGTTCAACAATAACCACGCTGCACTTTGGTCCTCCTCTCCTTCCCAGGACTGCAAAGTGAAAGAAAAGCAGCCAACAAGTGCTCAGCTTATGGGAACTCTTGTGTCATGCACAAAGTAGATGTCCTAACCAACTTGCCAAAACTGTAGTTTGTTAACAAGACATTTGTGGAGTGGTTGAAAAACAAGTTTTAATGACTCCAACCTAAGTGTATGTAAACTTCTGACTTCAACTGTATATATATATATATATATATATATATATATATATATATATATATATACACACACACACTCACACACACTTTTTTAGGGGGTAGATCAGCTTTAATATTGCAGATAGATTGTATCTTCCATCAATGTAATTGTCAGAATCACTTCCAATCCCCCATATATTGTTTTGTAAATATATATACAGCACCAGTCAAAAGTTTGGACACACTTACTCATTCCAGTTTATTTTTTATTTTTACTACTTTCTACATTGTAGAATAATAGTGAAGACATCTAAACTATGAAATAACACATCTGGAATCATGTAGTAACCCAAAAAACAAAGTGTGAAACAAATCCTTTGCCTTGATGACAGCTTTGCACACTCTTGGCATTCTCTCAACCAGCTTCTTGAGGTAGTCACCTGGAATGCATTCCAATTAACAGGTGTGCCTTGTTAAATGTTCATTTGTGGAATTTAATTCCTTCTTAATGCGTTTGAGCCAATCAGTTGTGTTGAGACAAGGTAGGGGTGGTATACAGAAGATGGCCCTATTTGGTAAAAGATAGCCCATATTATGGCAAGAACAACTCCAATAAGCAAAGAGAAATGACAGTCCATCATTACTTTAAGACATGAAGGTCATTCAATCTGGGAAATGTCAAGAACTTTGAACGTTTCTTCAAGTGCAGTCGCAAAAACCATCAAGCGCTATGATGAAACTGGCTCTGATGAGGACCGCCACAGGGAAGGGGGGGCACCTTCCAGGCAAAACATTTCCGTACCCCAAATAAAATGGGGGCTTAAGGCCCATAAAAGGCTATGGCCCAGGTAGGCTAAGGGATTTCTAATTTGTTGTTGAGAAATGCTGGTTAGAAAATGCTGTATTTCAAGCCTTTCCAGCTTGGCCACTGGCCAGGCAGTGACGGCTAGCAAGGTCCTCAGTGGGCTCTTTGGCATGGCACTGCGGGCACCATGATGTGCATGTTGTTGGCTTCTTGTGGTGCTTCTACACTGGGAACTGGGTCTGTGGTGTGCCATTGCTCTGGGCAGCTGTTACCTCACAGGCAGTGAAGGCTACTGGTTCCACATCAATCAGCCTGCCTCATCGTCGGCCATATTTATCAGCACTGAGCAGACACTTCTCAACACAGCCTGGGAAACGGAGGCAATACACTGAAAATAACTCTAACTGTCACCCTGGAAACACAATTTAGCCATTACAATGGGAGAAAGGGACTTCTGATAAGAAACATTAGCTGTGATTCAATATGGCCGACTGGAAGCTCGCTAGGAGGGGAGAGGATGCTGAAACAATTTCACAAAAACCTGCAATTCACTTCACAGCTGACAAGAAGGAGGCGACAAACAGAGAGAGAGATTGTTCTCGTCCTGAGAACCTCCACTTTTAAATTAGAAGGTAGGAATGAGAAAGAGAGCGAGAGTGTGAGGAGACAATTTCTTGGGATAGCTTATTTAGCACAAATTGGAAGGCTATCTAAATTCACTTCTGCTATATATGCATCAGCTCTCTGGCTCCATCAATATGTGAACCTCTTAAAAAAGGCCTTCACAAGAACACAATGCAGCAGGAGCAACGATGGTTCCTCGTTTCACTTTCAAAGGGAAAGGAGGAAGCCTGCAAGTAACATCAATAGCGATGACAGAGAGAGCGTGAAATGACATTGGATTGTCCACATTTCCAGAGAAAATGCAACCATCCAGGACACCACAGCGTGACAGTGAGCGTGTAGGCTACTACTACAGTACTACAGGTGTGAAAGCCATTTAGAGAGAGAGAGTCAATGCTACCATAAAGCATCCAGTAAATGTCAGTGTGGATGGCTGGCAAAGACAAATCACAGCCCACGGTTTTAAGTGCATAGATAAAGCTGAAGAGAATAGCTCTAACACTGGCACAGTCAGTCATTATTGTGACAGTGTCACACTCACTCAGATAAAAAACAATTTTTCCTTATGTTGACCAGAGAAAGGGTTAAAACTAGTGCACTGTTTAACGACGAGAGGCAAATGATCATTGTTGTCTCTGCCCGCCTGTGATTGGACAGACTGTAGCAACTGTACCATGAGTTCCATACACAGAGCTTCCCTTCTATTGTCTCACTGTCAGATGGACGAGAGGATAGAGAATGTGTTTGTTAGTCAAAGGGCCGGGAACGCCAAAACAATCCACACACAAGGGGACACAAGGATTAGGGAAGAGAAAGGGCAGAGAGAGACTAGACAGGGACTGGGTACTGTTGGAGTCAGCCTCTCTCCTAATGGCTATTTTTTAACCTAGGTTTCTGAGAACCAGTTTCAGAGTTGAGAGCTAAAATAGCTCTGTAGTCATTATATCTGGACACCAGGGACACAGGGACGACACAGAACCCGTTTCCACACTTGTTTGTGTGTAACTGCTAACATAAACCTCAGTGTGAATTTGCTGCCAAAGCAGAGGTGTGAAATAGACAAAGAGGAATAAGATAGAGATGTTTAGATGTTTCTTTGCCCAGCAGAGCACATATGTGTGTTTGTGTGTGTACATGTGACCTCCGCACTGCTTGAAGGTCACCCCCAGTGTTTCTTGGCACTCAGTCCATTCCCATGGCTTCCCAACACCCCTCAGACAGCAACACATAAACACATGCTCTCTCCACAGCAACAGGAAGTGTGTGTGTGTGAGGGTTGGCTTGGACACCTTCCCAGTGGGACAGTGAACAACAGGAAGAGACAGGAGGCTCCAGCTCCAGGGTCTAAAGAGGGGCCTAGTGCATTAGATCTCACCAGCCAGATTATCACACTATCTCCATGTTTTATTAAGAGGGAAGTACACAATTTTGTTTCACATGCCTTTCAGTGAAGAGATTTCTGTGTTCAGCTTGGCCAAATATATGCACGTGCGGAGACACAGCCAGCCAGCTGCAGTGGGTTGCACTCAGCCTTCTACCGGATGACCCCTGAACTCAGATGACCACACGCAGAACACACTAAAATCAGCTCTCTCAGTATGGGGCCATGAGTGAGGGGGAGAAGAGAGGGATGAAACGAAGGAGAGAAAAGACACTCAGAGGTCAAAGGGACATGAGGTACTGTGATTAACACAGAGTGACATAATATAAGAACACTCTGCAATCCTGTCCGTCATCAGTAAACAGGCAGACTGGGTGAGGTCATCAAAGAGGGACAGTCAATGAGGTCATCACAGGGGTAATCCGTGTCGTTGCCAGTGATGTGACCTCAGTGAGGTTTAATGATTCAGAACGGAGTAATGCTGGGGTGTGTGTGTGTACGCATTTGTGTGTCTGTCAAAAAAGGGTTTAGATTTTCCCACTTTGGTCGACTTTTTTAACATTCTTGAATTTTCGTTCTTTTTGAGGCTCATGTTAAGCTGGAAGTTATGGGGCACAGGTGTTTTTTTTTAGATTGATGCATCATTAGGGAATTTAAGGTCATAAGTCTCAATGTAAACGGACTGGGGAGTGACATTTAAGAGAAGTAAGGTCATAGCAAAGATGAAACGGGAGAGAGTTGACCTACTATTCTGTCAGGAAACTCACTTATCCACACCTGAACATGAGAAACTCAAGAAAATGGGATATAGGAATATTTTTTTAAACTTCTTACAAAATGGATAGAAGGGGAGTTGCAATCTTGATCCCAAATTCAGTTTATTTTGAGTTCATATCAGAAATAAAAGACAAGGAGGGTAGATGTATAGCTGTTAAATGTAAACTGGATAACAAGGAAGTTACATTATTTAATGTATACTCACCCCCAGGGAGTGACATGGTCTTCCACAGGAAGGTGTTTGATTGAATTGCCACAGAAACCTCTGGCACTCTTATCTGAGGGGAATTTAACATGATTTTAAACTCAAAAACGCACGGCACAAATCAAAATAGGAAAATTAGACTAGTTGCTAAAAAGTGAGATAGGATATTACAGGATTCAGGAATGCTTGATGTATGGCGTGACATCCACATGACAGATAGGGAATATACTATTTACTCAGCCATACATTTTCATGTACAATGCAGATTGACACAGGCTTAAGGATTGTAGGATCGGGCCAGAGCGACTTATCAGATCATAGTTTACCTTACTCTACACCTTGATAGCAAACCAATAAATACTCTATGGAGGCTTAATACAAGCATGCTGAATGATCCAGCATTCAAGGAATCAATAAAGACAGAATTGAACGTCTATCTGGAGAATAACGATAACGGGGATGTATCTCCTGCGATGCAGCTACGGCAGTTATTATAGGGAAGATCATCGCCACATCATCTCTCAAGAAAAAGATTAAAACACAGAAACTGCTGAAATTACAGGAAACATTAAGAAACTTGGAACGATTTAGTCATTGCAAAGACCCTCTTATATTACGAGAGATTCAAAAGGTAAAACAGGAAATTGACCAGATGTATAGTGAAGAAGTAGAGAAAAAGCTCAGGTTCCTGAAGCAATGATATTATGAAACAGGCTCAAAAGGCAACAGAATTACTAGCAGAGAGACTCAGGAAACAACAAGCACAGAATATCATTTTCAAAATAAAAGAGCCCAAAACAAAGAAGATTACATGCAAATTGGATGAGATACAGAATGCATTTGAATCATATTACACAAATCTGTACAAGCAACCAGAGAAGGCAGATGCACAGAGAATAGAGCATTTTTATTTTAACTCCCTTGATCTCCCCTCGATTGGCACAGAGCAAAATGATAAGACTTACTTCAGAAATAACTACTGAGGAAATTAACAATGCAATATCTCATCTAAAAGCAAAGAAATCTCCAGGCACTGACGACTACCCTTCAGAATGGTTCAAAGCCTTCAAAGAACAACTAACACCTCTACTACAGGCCTGTTTTAACTGGACTCTGCGGGGGGGGGGGGGTCTACCACCATCGTGGAGAGAAGCTATCATTTCTGTTATCCAAACGAGTGTAAAGATAAGAAGGAATGCAGTTCCTATAGACCTATTTCAATTCTTAACACGGATTATAAACTATATGCATCAATAACAGCCAAACGAAGTGCTATACAAGTGCTACATGAATCAATCTAGATGCAGAAAAGGCATTTGATTCAGTGGGATGGGATTATCTATTCCAAGGTATGGAAAGATTTGGTTTCAACAAGAAGTGATACAGTGCATCAAAACACTGTATTCATGTCCGACCGCTAGAATAAAGATAAATGGACATTTGTCACGAACGATAAAATTAGAGCGAGGGGCAAGACAAGGCTGTAATCTTTCACCCACGCTCTTCTTGTACATCGAGCCATTAGCACAGGCAATAAGACAGGACATCTTTAGAGGGAATAACAATAAGAGGCAGTGGACATAAGATATGCATGTATGCTGATGGCGTTCTGTTACTCCTTAAAGACCCAGGCTCAAGTGTACCTAGATTGATGGATGTTTTACAAACATTTGGAAAATATCCAGGGTATGTGCTTAACGTACACAAGACCCAAGCCCTAGTATATAATTATACCTCACAGGAGGAGCTGAAGAGAGTAGGTAGAACTTCCACTGGACCTCTTCATCCATTAAATGTAGTAAACCTACCAAAAGATACACCCAAACCATATGACATGAATTGCGATCACACCAACAAGAAAATATATGATGACCTGGACAGGTGGAATTCACTTCCTGCAGATCTTAGTGGTAGAATTGAAACAATCAAATGAACGTCCTGCCGTGGTTACTGTATTTGTTCCAGCCACTGCCCGTAGAAATCCCGCCTTTCATGAACGTTTGATTTGATGAAAGGATATGGGATATGTGGGACGCTAGCTTCCCACATATCCCAGAGAGGTTACTAACCTCTCTAGGATAGGGGACGCAAGCGTCCCACTTGGCCAAAAGCCAGGGAAAATGCAGCGCAGCAAATTCAAATAAAATGATATAAAAATCAAACGTTCATGAAAGGCGGGATTTCTACGGGCAGTGGCTGGAACAAATACAGTAACCACGGCAGGACGTTCATTTGATTGTTTCAATTCTACCACTAAGATCCGATAAAAATCTTTCTTTAAATCACACATGTATGATACTAAATTAAAGCTACACTCGTTGTGAATCCAACCAACATGTCAAATTTTTAAAAGGATTTTCGGCGAAAGCAAAGAGAGAGAGCATATTTCAACCCTGCAGGCGCTACACAAAACGCTGAAATAAAATATAAATCATGCATTACCTTTGACGAGATTCTTTTGGTGGCACTCCAGTATGTCCCATAAACATCATAATTGGTCCTTTTGTTCGATTAATTCCGTCCATATATATCCAAAATGTCCATTTATTTGGCGTGTTTGATCCAGAAAAAACAGCTTCCAATTTGCGCAACGTCACTACAAAATATTTCAAAAGTTACCTGTAAACTTTGCCAAAACATTTCAAACTATTTTTGTAATAGAACTTTAGGTATTTTTGAAAGTAAATAATCGATAAAATTGAAGACAGATCTATCTGTGTTCAAAACAGGAAGACAACAAACCAACGCCACTTTTCAAGTCTTGCACAACTCTCAACAGTGTTACCCAGTTCCTAGATGGCCGTACTTCTTCATTGCACAAAGGAATAACCTCAACCAAATTCCAAAGACTGGTGACATCCAGTGGAACTGACATCCGGTAGGAACTGCAAACAAGTGTCTAAGAAATATCGTTTCCCAATGAGAAATCACTGAACAGACAGAGACCTAAAAAAAAAATCTGAATGGTTAGTCCTCTGGGTTTTGCCTGCTACATAAGTTCTGTTATACTCACAGACATGATTCAAACAGTTTTAGAAACTTCAGAGTGTTTTCTATCCAAATCTACTAATAATATGCATATCTTATATTCTTGGCATGAGTAGCAGGAAGTTGAAATTGGGCGCGCTATTTATCCAAAAGTGAAAATGATGCCCCCTATACCTTAAGAAGTTCAGGGAGATAAAAGTGATTGACCCTCGAACACCTCAAAGTGTATCCAAGTATTCACTAATGCATACAACTTGGGGAGTAACAAAGAAAACTGTTTCAAATCTTTACTTGGAGATTCCCATCCTCAAAGAAACATTCTACAAACGATATTAAAAAGAAATGGGAGGAGGAACTTGACATTGAAATAACTGATAAAACATGGTTGAACATATTAGAGACTCAACAAGGTCATGGAGAGAATTCTGTTGGAAGAATGTTATACGGTCTTCAGAACACCTAAACTGAAATCAAAACAGACTGGCTCCCTACACCCTTGTTGGAGAGTATGTGGGCTATCAAGGGCAGATTACTCCCATATCTTTTGGTCCTGCCCCGCAATTGAAACTTACTGGGGAGAAATAAGATCTAACATTGGAAAAATAATGGGATTTGACATATAACAAACATTCATTTCTTTGTACTATGGTGAAATACCTGATAACACACTAGAGAAAAGTACCTCTTGAAGGTCCTACTGGCAGCCAGTAAAAAGGCTTTCACTAGGAAATGGCTACAAAAAGACAGTGACATTATGAATAGATGTTATTAAAGAAATACACCACAAGGAGCGTATGACCTTTGCTTGAAGAACTTAAGAGGAGAGAGGTCAGGAATACTGGGAAAAACGGGTTTCGTACGTGAAAATTGTCTCGTTCAAAGATGATGTCAATGTAACTAATCTGATGAATGTATGATGTGCCAGATCTTTATTGTTTTTACTTTACTTTATACTTTCTTTGTGTTCCGCAATAAAAACAAAGTAAAAATAAAACATAAAAAGGGGGCTTATGTGGTGGACGTGGCAGGTGGCGTGGTGGCAATAGGTGCGGATTTTAAGATGATTTCCTGCAGTTCCACACATCTCTCCACGGAGCTGAGAGACATTTTTGAAGTTTTAGAGCAAATTTCCAATAATTCTCTACATTTTGTCATGGCGCTGAGATACAATCTTGCAGTTTTAAAGCACATTTCCTACAATTCTATGCATTTTGCCATGGCTAATGTGTTATTTTGCTCAAACATAACAAAATCAATACTGCTGAATTCATTGTTTTTGGAATTTTAAATTATTGTGTCAGTTACTCGAGTTTGATCAGGTGAAAGCCCACAGGCTAGCTCCCAGCCTCCCAGTCACTGACTGCTCACTCACCTCATCCCTCGCTCTGTCTTTCTTTCTCCTACAGTTGCAGACTAATCACTGAGCCCTGACCGGCTGTTTCTGCCCCATTATCTCTTGCCATGGTACACTGATCTACAGCCACGACACACATAGTGAATATGGCTGGAACTGGACACACACACACACTGATCTAGACCCACAGCGAGTGCACAGTGGACTGGTCAGCAGTGACAGGCTGTGGCACAGCTACGCCCTCTCATCACACTCTCTCCCAGCAGTCCCTACTGCTGATTGGTAATGCACATGCACACATACACACCTGAAATAGGGAAAAGGTAGAGAAACCCAAGCAAACAGCAGCCTGTAGCAGCATCAGGGGACAGGGTTGGATATGGGGTAGCAATATTAGTAGCAGCATCAAACATTTATGGGTGTTAGGGCTGCACAATTCATCCAATTCACATACAAATCGCAAGGGATCCATATTGCATGCAATAGTTTTGAAATGCAACTCAGAATGTATTTTTATTTCACCTTTACTTAACCAGGTAGGCTAGTTGAGAACAAGTTCTCATTTACAACTGCGACCTGGCCAAGATAGAGCAAAACAGTGCAACATAAACAACAGAGTTACACATGGGATAAACAAACCGACAGTCAATAACACAGTAGAAAAGTCTAAATACAGTGTGTGCAAATGTAGTAAGATTAGGGAGGTAGGCAATAAATAGGCCATAGCGGTGAAATAATTACAATTTAATTTAATTACAATTTAACAATTAAACACTGGAGTGATAGATGTGCAAGTAGAGATACTGGGGTGTGCAAAGGAGCAAAAACATAAATAACCATATGGGGATGAGGTAGTTGGGTGGGCTATTCACAGATGGGCTATGTAAATGTGCAATGATCGGTAAGCTGCTCTGACAGCTGATGCTTAAAGTTAGTGAGGGAGATATGAGTCTCCAGCTTCAGTGATTATTGCAATTCGTTCCAGTCATTGGCAGCAGAGAACTGGAAGGAAAGGCGGCCAAATGAGGAATTGGCTTTGGGGATGAGCAGTGAAATATACCTGCTGGAGCGCGTGCTAGGGGTTGGTGCTGCTAAGGTGACCAGTGAGCTGAGATAAGGCAGGGCTTTACCTAGCAAAGACGTATAGATGACCTGGAGCCAGTGGGTTTGGAAACGAGTATGAAGTAAGGGCCAGCCAGCGAGAGCATACAGGTCGCAGTGATAGACTGCATCCAATTTGCTGAGTAGAGTGTTGAAGGCTATTTTGTAAATGACATTGCTTAAGTCAAGGATCAGTAGGATAGTCAGTGATGCTAGACGGGCAGGCGGATGCGGGCAGCGATCGGTTAAAGAGCATGCATTTAGTTTTACTTGCATTTAAGAGCAGTTGGAGGCCATGGAAGGCGTGTTGTATGGCGTTGAAGCTAATATGAAGGTTTGCTAACACAATATCCAAAGAAGGGCCAGAACTTTACAGAATGATGTCGTCTGTGTAGAGGTGGATCAGAGAATCACCATGTATAAAGAGAAAAGAGTCGGCCCAAGAATTGAACCCTGTGGCACCCCCATAGAGACTGCCAGAGGTACGGACAACAGGCCCTCCAATTTGACACACTGAACTCTATCTGAGAAGTAGTTGGTGAACCAGGCGAGGCAGTCATTTGAGAAACCAAGGCTGTTGAGTCTGTCGATAAGAATGCGGTGATTGACAGAACACTCATTTATCTGTTTTTGTAGCTTCCTCCATTTGTTAGTTTGCATGCTTTTCTGTTAGGTCAAATGCAGTCAAGGGATTGTACAAAGCAAGAACGATGCTGCTTTTCACTTTGTTTCTTCATATAAATAATTCGGTTTCTATGATTCCAACAGATGACCAAGTGTTTTGATCTATATCGCAAGTGAAATGGCCAACGCAATATTCGGCAAAAAAAAAAAGTGCAATTTGATTTTCTGCACATATCGTGCAGCCCTAGAGTATGTGTGTTTGCAATGTTTGCAGTCTTCTTGGGTATGATGCTACAAGCTTGGCACACTGCTATTGGGGAGTTTTTCCCATTCTTCCATTCTTCTCTGCACATCCTCTCAAGCTCTGTCGGGATGGGTGGGGAGTGTTCCTGCACAGCTATAAGACCATGGTCATCCGCTACAAGACCATGGTGCTTGCCTACGGAGCTGTGAGGGGAACGGCACCTCAGTACCTCCAGGCTCTGATCAGGCCCTACACCCAAACAAGGGCACTGCGTTCATCCACCTCTGGCCTGCTCGCCTCCCTACCACTGAGGAAGTACAGTTCCCGCTCAGCCCAGTCAAAACTGTTTGCTGCTCTGGCCCCCCCAATGGTGGAACAAACTCCCTCACGACGCCAGGACAGCGGAGTCAATCACCACCTTCCGGAGACACCTGAAACCCCACCTTTTTAAGGAATACCTAGGATAGGATAAGTAATCCTTCTCACCCCCCCCCCCCCTTTAAGATTTAGATGCACTATTGTAAAGTGACTGTTCCACTGGATGCCATAAGGTGAATGCACCAATTTGTAAGTCGCTCTGGATAGATGTTAGATCGGGTTCAAGTCCGGGCTCTGGCTGGTCCACTCAAGGACATTCAGAGACATGTCCCAAAGCCACTCCTGTGTAATCTTGGCTGCGTGCTTAGTGTGGTTTTCCTGTTGAAAGGTGAACCTTCACCCCAGTCTGAGGTCCTGAGCACACTGGAGCAGGTTTTCATCAAGAATATCTCTGTACTTTGCTCCGTTCAAAACATCCCCGCAGCATGAAGCAAGTTTTCTTCCAGGACAACCTTGAACATGGCTTAATTCATGCGTCCTTCACAAAGACAAATCTGCCTGATGTGAGACCTGGAGAGGCCTACAAGCCACAGTGTCACGCATCCACTGTGAAATTTGGTGGAGGATCGGTGATGATCTTGGAGGTGCTTCAGCAAGGCTGGAATCGTTTTTTTCCAGCAGTACATTGCTCCATGCCACACAGCCACTTCAATCAAGGTGTGGATGGAGGACTACCAGATCAAGACCATGTCATGGCCAGCCCAATCTCCAGACCTGAACCCCATTGAAAACCTCTGGAATGTGATCAAGAGGAAGATGGATGGTCACACGCCATCAAACAAAGCTGAGCTGCTTGAATTTTTATGCCCAGGAGTGGCATAAAATCACCCAACATCAATGTGAAAGACTGGTGGAGAGCATGCCAAGACGCAATTGATTTCTGAACTCTTCCTAAGTTAAAACATTAGTATTGTGTTGTTTAAAAATGAATATGAACTTATTTTCTTTGCATTATTCGAGGTCAGACAACACTGCATCTTTTCTTATTTTGACCAGTTGTCATTTACTGCAAATAAATGTTCTAAATGACAATACTTCTATTTTTAATTAGGGTGAAATGGTGTCAGTAGTTTATAAAATAAAACAAAAATGTAAATTATACCCAAAAACATACCTATAAATAGTACAACCATAGAAACGGATCATTTTGCAGTGGTCTCTTACATTTTTTCCAGAGCTGTATATTCCCTACAGGCTGCAACCTGGTCATGTTGCCAGATATTCTTCATAAATTAGCCAACTCCATTGTCATTCACAGTGTCATTTGGCATTCAAATCAACAAAAGAGTTAGATAAAACAGTCGGATCTGGCAACCAGGCTAGTGTGACTAATGGATTGAGGGTAATTATGTCTGTCCTATCAGACAGGTGTATAACAACCGATGATTGGCCAAAAGTCCCCTAGGGTTCAAGTACCATTACACTCGCCACAGTTGCCGAGCCCGGTCTTCTAGAGAGTGCAAACACACAGACTGGCATGGCGACAAAGAGAGGGAGAAAGACACAAAGTGAGAGAGAGGGGGAAGGGGGAGAAAGAAAGCGACAGATCATTTTGAATTTTTAAAATTATAAATCGACCTTTGGCACATTTCCGAGATGTCTTCCTTCAATCTAGTGACACCGGCACCAGTGGAAAACACCCTCTGAAGAAAACAGTATGTGCTCTGAAGCCTCGGAGTTGAGACAGAGACAGCTCCTCTTTAATTTGTCCATTTCCTGCCAAAATATGATACCATTATCCTCTGCCTGACATTGACATCCCAATTTCAGTACTGAAACCGGGCCAATCTGTGAAATGTGAATCCTAATGACTGTGTTCCAGAGCTTACGTGGAGAAAATAGCCATTACTGAACAACACAGGCTTGATAGGTGTCATGTCTGTCTGTGGAGCTAGTGCCACTTAGGCCACAGACACACAAGAGCAGTGGGCTACAGACCTCCCAAAACTGGCCCACGACTGAATATTTTTTAGGGTACAAAAATATATACTGTAAAATCATCAAGATTTCAACAAAAAACTATTTTAATTTAGGAAACTTAAAATGATCCCCCCCCCCCCCAAAAAAGAGACGTGATCGTGTCTCAATCAAGGAATTAAATTGTTATTTTCAAATACAATTTCTTGGGCTTAGTTATGGTCAATTTTCAGTGTACATTATAATTGCAGTGTACATGATAATAATTATAATAAAATTATATTAATATAATAATAATGTCCCGGCCCCCGACCATCCGCTCCAACAAAAATCGCCCCCAGGCTAAATCTACTTGAATACCCCTACACTAGACACAATACTACACTGAACTAAAGACTGCTCAAAGCTAATGAAAGGATGAAATGAGGGACCTGTTACATGAGACCAATCAGAGGAAAGAGGAGATGTAGAGAGGGGGAAGAGAGAATAGGGAAAGAGAGGGGGTTGATAGAGAGAGAGAGAAGAGAGAGAGTGAGAGAGAGGGAAAATGTTGAGCGCGAAAGGATGATACAGAGAGAAATAGAAAGTGTGAGAGACATGCTGGCAGAGAAGGGAGGGAGGATGGGCGAGGTGAGTAGGAAGGGCTATTAGTGCTCCGAGACAGAGCGAGTGAGAGTGAGAGTGGGAGAGGAGAGCACAGCACAGCCAGAGAGCAGACCAGTGATCTCTCTACTCCAGCCTGGATCCTTACACACCCTGAGGACTTAACTACACCATCTTACCCGTCACGCAAAGCCAGAAACCGCCTCAGCGGCTTCAGGTCCTTTTCTTTCGCTCTCTCGCCCTCCTTCACTCTACCTGGGAGGGAGTGTTCCACCTGGCTATCTATGCTGACAGTGCTGTGAGGTAGAGGACGGAGACACACACACACGCGACTACCTCCGAGGACAAGGTAAACATCTATCACTGCACTGATTCCTCCATTCTCTGTTACAATTGCGCGCTTGATAATGAATGTCAGTGTGTAACACTGAAGCACATAAATGCATTTCAGATGCGTTCAAACACAAACTCAAGATGACAACAGTAATGACTTCTTGCCAAAAGCACTCTCATTTTCTACCTCTACTGAACCGTGAGGACCGGTTGTCAAAACACAAAACGCCACCATACTGTACAGTACGTGCACACTATCAGCAGAGTTCAAAAGAACAACTAGAGCAAAAAGCCTGCAAACTTCTCACTCGTATTGTACCAACAGACAAAGAACCACCAGCCGTGTGCACTCACTGCACGTACAGTACCATAGCGCTCTAGTATCGTCTCTGCCTGTCTGCTCCGCCAGCCAACAGTCACACAGTAGACATAACTCGACCAATACAGCACACAGTCTCATCCAAAGGGATTATATTTCTGCTCCTTCTCCTGCCTGCCCACTTACTCAACACTCTGATAATGTTAAGCATCACTTATGAGCGCGGTGTCTCTGAAGCCTTGCTCTTAGCGTGGAGCGGAGCACGGGGGCTTTTGTGCAAACACACCATTCTCATAACAGCCTGAGCCTTCCATTCATCTCACACACACCCACCCACCCACCCACCCACCCACCTTCTCAGAGTGTACTGTGAGCTGTCATGCGTGCAAGTGAATAACTGAAAGCCAGTGGCTTAACCTCTGCGTGAAGTCCCACTGCATGAAATTACAGAAACAAAACCATAATCTCTGTGACATACGGATCATACACTGTCATATGCTCTGTGTCATACGGATCACACACTGTCATATGCTCTGTGTCATACGGATCATATACGGATCATACGCTGTCATATGCTCTGTGTCATACGGATCATACGCTGTCATATGCTCTGTGTCATACGCAGTTACATGCTTTGTGTCATACGGATCATACGCTGTCATATGCTCTGTGTCATACGGATCATACGCTGTCATATGCTCTGTGTCATACGGATCATACGCTGTCATATGCTCTGTGTCATACGGATCATACACTGTCATATGCTCTGTGACATACGGATCATACACTGTCATATGCTCTGTGACATACGGATCATACGCTGTCATATGCTCTGTGACATACGGATCATACGCTGTCATATGCTCTGTGTCATACGGATCATACACTGTCATATCCTCTGTGACATACGGATCATACACTGTCATATGCTCTGTGACATACGGATCATACGCTGTCATATGCTCTGTGTCATAGGGATCATATGCTCTGTGTCATACGGATCATACGCTATCATATGCTTTGTGAAATACTGATCACACACTGTCATATGCTCTGTGACATACGGATCATACGCTGTCATATGCTCTGTGCCATACGGATCATACGCTGTCATATGCTCTGTGTCATAGGGATCATATGCTGTCATATGCTCTGTGACATATGGATCACACACTGTCATATGCTATGTGTCATAGGGATCATACGCTGTCATATGCTCTGTGACATACGCAGTTACATGCTTTGTGTTATACGGATCATACGCTGTCATATGCTCTGTGACATATGGATCACACACTGTCATATGCTCTGTGTCATACAGATCATACGCTGTCATATGCTCTGTGTCATACGGATCACACACTGTCATATGCTCTGTGTCATACGGATCATACGCTGTCATATGCTCTGTGTCATACGGATCATACGCTGTCATATGCTCTGTGTCATACGGATCATACACTGTCATATGCTCTGTCATACGGATCATACGCTGTCATATGCTCTGTGTCATACGCAGTTACATGCTTTGTGTTATACGGATCATACGCTGTCATATGCTCTGTGTCATACGGATCATACGCTGTCATATGCTCTGTGTCATACGGATCATACGCTGTCATATGCTCTGTGTCATACGGATCATACACTGTCATATGCTCTGTGTCATACGGATCATACACTGTCATATGCTCTGTGTCATACGGATCATACACTGTCATATGCTCTGTGTCATACGGATCATACACTGTCATATGCTCTGTGACATACGAGCTTGTCTCTTCTCCCAGTAGCACTGCTAGTCTCTGGCCCTCTTAAGCTTCTGTTCACACACAGACAGACAGAGCAAAAGATGGAGAGAGAGAGAGATGAAGAGAGAAAGAAAGAGAGAGAGCGAGATGACAGAGGGAGGGAGCCTGCACGAAGGACCAGTTCAAAGGCTGAGGGCTCATTTGTCAAACAAATGCATGACAGGCCTTGAATAGCCAAAGGTATAATAAGTAAGACATCCACTAGGAATCAAACAAGAGTCAGATCACCTTTCTCTGTGTCTCTCCATCTCTCTCCATCCCCTTTTCTAGGGGGGGGGGGTTAATTCAATACAAACCCGATTAGAGGTTATTAACAAAACACACAATGACAACAGACAGGCAGATCTATCACTGGGTTGATTTAACGTACTGATACAGCTCAGACTGTCTGGACAATGATCATTTGGGGCTGAAATATCATGACACACTTTCTTCTCATTCATTATCCTCCTTTCATTTACGTCTCTTCCTCTCTCCATCTTTTTGTTCTCCAGGACGACGATTGAGGGAGGAAAAATAAACGGAAGGATGATGTCATCCCCTGATTTGTCCCACTCTCCTACTCTGTGACGGAAAGAGAGAGAGAGAGCGCGCACCAAATGCCACATAGCTGATGGCCCAGTGTTGTAATATATTCTCCTCTCTCTCTCCAAAGCAGCTAATGACCTTCCTCTCAGCCTGGTCTGACTGTGTATAAGGTGCCACAGCACTGAGGTGATCCTGCCTCACCCCAGTGGAATTACAAAGTGTGAGGAGACGGAAACGCCATTGACCTTTACTCTCCTCTCCGGAAGGTGATGGAGGGGTGTTTCTGAAGGGTGCCGGAGGGAATACGTACAGAAGGAAGAGGGGAGGACAGTTGAGTATCAGCCAGGCACTGCTCTGCCTCTGTTAAGATCCGAGGAGGACAACAGATCAAATAACAAAAGGACGGAAAGCAGCTGCCTAAAAGACACCATTCATTTAGTAAAACCACGTGGTTGGATGCTACGATGCACATCCTCTCCCTGCCCACCGCGGACCACGAGTGCGCATGTTCCTGCGTTTAATGAATCCTCGGCGCTTTCCCCAAACCGGAATACAGTGTTTTTTATTGGATATACGAGAGTATAGGGCAGTCCTCTGTGATCCATCACTGTTGTATACAGCCTCTGGGTAAAGTAAATGGAGAAATATTTTGAAGGTGGACTGGTCTTTCTCTCATGGTGGAGCTGAGTTTGAAATAGAAGAAGGAAGGATTCATAGAAACGCAGTTTCAGTTGGCCCCAACTGCACTCATTTGCATCATAATACTCCCATTATTTAGACAAAAAGCTGCACCATCAGGATTAAAAGTGCGCCAAGTGGAGATTTACTGCATGAGTATTACTACTACTACAAAAGCATTACTACTACAGAACTATGGTTGGTTCTTGTGATTTCCTGTCGGGGCCTCAGAAAGTCGGCTCCGGCTGGTTCATGGACTCTTGAAGGGGAGACGGCACACGAGGGAGAGGTGAGTACAGTGTGTCTGCAATATTAATGCCTATTGAGCCACAAAAGGACTGTCTGCTTTCTGGATAGTTTCTCTGGACATGACCAGCCTCTGGGCAGATCACACGGGAAACTGTGTTATATCTAGACATGAAAGCAAAGCAAGGACGTTCATGAAGCGAAATACCTAAAGAACATGGACACATTGATCAAAAGTAACCACAAACGCAACTCTAAGCCTAGCGTAACAACAAAACACTGACACGACCGACTAAAGCGAAGCACTATTAGTTTGAGTCAGCTAACAAGGTAACACTAGATAAAAAGGCGTCAGCAATGAAGGGATAAAGGGAGTGTACTCATTTTCACTCTTTCCACAAAGCGAAAATCTTATTATCACACACGGCAGAACACCTTTTTTTTTTAAAGCACAGCGGAAAACTGTGGAAATTGGCCTTTTTATTTTTAATTGCCACCTTTTGAAAGATTCCATCAAGATGACATCACAAAATCAGTTTGAGATTTAAACTTCCACACTTGAAAAGGTTCACACATTGGCCACATTTCACACTAAATGGAATCCCAGTGAGGTACAAATACACTCAGACAAATTCACAAAGACAGCCAGACAGATAGATAGACAGATCAGCTAGATGGAATAGAAATAGCCTCTTCCACACTGTTGTATGCTCCCATATAACCTAGTTCATCAGGAAATTACAATGAGACACGTAAGACAAGGACGAGAGGCAGTCAGTAGTCATGCATACGATACACTTCTGTGGTGAAACACAACACCTTTCTCTCCCACTATACATAAGTTAATGCAATCAGTCTCTGGCCTGATCTTTCTCTCCTCCTCTCTCTGTGTGTCACCATGTCTCTCTAGGATAATGCATACCCCTCCTGTGCTGATCTCAGAAGCCACCATGAGCAACGTGACTGTCCTCGACACCTCAGAACCCTCTGACCTTGATATGACCCAGTCTGCCATCCCCTACCCTGTCAGCTTCCAGGTACATGCTTACATGTATACCACTTCTACTTTAATTAAGAAGGTAAATGTAGTTCAATGTCAGTTATCGTGAAAGCAGATAGCACGATTAAAGCATATCGCAATGAAAGCAGATATCACGATTAAAGCATATCGCAATGAAAGCAGATATCACGATTAAAGCATATCGCAATGAAAGCAGATATCACGATTAAAGCATATCGCAATGAAAGCAGATATCAGTATGAAATTGGTTATCTCGACACAAACAGTTTTTACAATACTATTATTGTGATACTATGATTATCGTAAAAACAAAATGCTATTACCCTCCGGATTTCCAGGTGTCGCTGACAGGGTTCCTGCTGCTAGAGATCGTGCTGGGCCTAAGCAGCAACCTGACAGTGCTGGTCCTTTACTGCATGAAGCAGAACCTCATCACCTCCGTGTCCAACATCGTCACCATGAATCTGCACGTCCTAGACGTACTAGTGAGTGTCAGTCTTTGATGTTTCCATTAGGCACAGACCTCGGATCAGTTAATACATTGAAAATACAAACTTTAACCATTGGGAGGGAAAACACAAAACTGACCTTAAATCAATGTTTAGGGACAATTCCAGTGAGTGTCTTGAATGAGATGATTGCAGTGCAATTATTCTGTGACAAATCTCAAGATTCTTCAGGAAGCAGGCCACTATATCTGCTGTAGAAGGAGACAAATTTAACTAATGATAATCCTAATCCTTATTTATCTCTCTGGTTCCAGGTTTGTGTGTCTTGCATCCCTCTGACTGCCGTGGTAATACTCCTCCCCCTAGAGGCTGATACGGCGCTGGTCTGCTGCTTCCACGAGGCCTGTGTCTCCTTCGCTAGCGTGGCCACTGCCTCGAACGTGCTAGCCATCACCGTCGACCGCTACGACATCTCAGTGCGTCCAGCCAACCGCATGCTAACCATGGGCCGCGCCGTGGCTCTGTTGGGCTTGATTTGGGCTATGTCCTTCTTCAGTTTCCTGGTCCCCTTCATGGAGGTGGGCTTCTTCAGCGATTTTGGCTCGGAGTCCGTCAACCAGACTGCAGTCGCCTCTGTGGTCCATACGAACGAGTACTACACAGAGCTGGGGCTGTATTACCACCTCCTGGCTCAGATCCCCATCTTTTTCTTCACGGCCGTAGTCATGCTGGTGACCTACTACAAGATACTCCAGGCCCTGAACATCCGCATCGGGACGCGCTTCCAACACAACCAGCCCAAGAAGAAGCAGCGCAAGAAGAAGACCATCTCCTTGACCACCGCAACGCAGGTGGAATCTACAGATGCATCCCAGGGCAGCGGGGCGGTCAGAGGGGGCGGAAACCCACCTGCTGTCCTGTCGATGCGGACCTCTGTCTCCGTCCTCATGGCTCTGCGCAGGGCCGTTAAACGCCACCGGGAACGGCGGGAGAGGCAGAAACGCGTCTTCAGGATGTCCCTACTCATCATCTCCACCTTCCTGCTCTGCTGGACGCCCATCACAGTCCTCAACACAGTCATCCTCAGCGCAGGGCCCTCAGACTTCACGGTCAAGTTGCGGTTGGGTTTCCTGGTCATGGCCTACGGGACGACTATCTTTCACCCACTGCTCTACGCCTTCACCAGGCAGAAGTTCCAGAAGGTGTTGAAGAGCAAGATGAAGAAGAGGGTGGTGTCCGTGGTGGAGGCTGAGCCCATGCCCAACAACGTGGTCATTCACAACTCCTGGATCGACCCCAAGAGGAACAACAAGAAAGTCACCTTCGAGGAGACTGAGGTCAGGCAGAAGTGTCTATCTTCCCAGGACCTGGAACAAAACAACATCGTCTGTCAACCTTGATAAGGCGGCAGGGTAGCCTGGTGGTTAGAGCGTTGGACTAGTAACTGGAAGTTGCAAGTTCAAATACCCGAGCTGACAAGGTACAAATCTGTCGTTCTGCCCCTGAATAGGCAGTTAGCCCACCGTCATTGAAAATAAGAATTTGTTCTTAACTGACTTGCCTAGTTAAATAAAATGTAAAAAATTAATAAAAAGGAGATCGTGAAGATCGGCTTGGAGGCACTTGTTAGGCCGAAAGACATACCTCTCAGCAGAGGTGGCAGAGTGGGATAATGGGATGTCCATCTTCAGAGGAAGTGGAATAAAGACCATTTCTGAGAAGCCATTGAATATCTGCATGGCTCCAGGGAGTTGGTAGACATGCGTCTGAGCCAAGGTCAAGATCGAACAGCTTCTGTTCAGAAGATGTAGAATAAGACAATGTGGATTATGAGGACGTGAAATAAGAATAAAATGGAATAAGCAATGGACACTCATACAAGGTGACAAAACATTATCAGGAACCAACTCATTTAAAAAGGGGAAACCACTTATCCAAAGCAGTAATGTAAATGAAAGTGTTTTACCTGTATAGTTACCCTAAAGGGGATCATGTGTTACTATTTATTGGAAGAGGTTGATGTGGCGTCAAGGACAATTTAAACTAAGTACCGTACTGCATGGTGTTGTTATAAAACGTAACATAATTATTGTGTATAGTCATGTACAGTGTATAGAATAAATATATGTTTACAACAGATAAAAGGAAAGATTCACCCATTTTGATTATTATATGAAATGTGTGCATCTCTGAGCTATGAGCAAAATGCATCATACCAGCTGTGTTTCTGCCTGCTTGAATGGCTAATAGCTCAGATAAACAGGAAAACATTCAATGACCCCTGGAATCGATAGAACCCAGCTCAGAGATAGACAAATATGATAGAACATTTAAAAATGGGTGACTCTTTCCGTTAAAGCCCTAAGTATTTGTCCTTTTATAATAAATAACGTGAAAAAAGTGTAGAGGGGATTCTACTGGGTATTCTGGTTAAAGGGTCTTCTGTCACATATTCTCCACTTTATTACGCTTTCGTAAACTTGTCCACTTAGGCACTGAGGACATCTAGCCAGTGTAAAGCCACAAATACTTACATGTGAAATTCCACTTCCCATTTCCTGTCCTCTGAGAGTGTCTTTCCATGTGCCTGTTATATGTGTGATTTAGTGTAAGATGGAGGGATAGAAAGAGGCCAGCAGCACTTTGCAACCTCAGCGAGAGTCTGCAATCTGAAACTAATCACAGCATTACTAAGACGTGACCTTGTGATTTCAACACATAATCAGCGCCTGTAGCCTAACCATCCTAAGGTGACTCCAGCTGCTCTACCGGCCATAACACAGCTGTTATGTTGCTTCTCTTATTATCTAGCCATCTAGCCACAGGTCGGGGTGAAGAGAACAACATGGCTGCCAAAACTGGAGCCTGCTTCTTTTCATAATCACACTGAGGCCAACTGGCAAATCAATCTGTATTTTCTGGTTGGAGTTGGAGGACACTGAGTGAGTGAGTGAGTGAGTGAGTGAGTGAGTGAGTGAGTGAGTGAGTGAGTGAGTGAGTGAGTGAGTGGGTGAGGGAGGACTCAGACCTACTGTGGGCCATAGCGCTTAGCAAGGATGGGGCAAGTGGGGGTGATTGTGAAGGGGTCTGGTCACGGGCTATGAGGTACTGATACAAAACACTCGCCACAACACTTGCCTTTGCCGAGCTACCCTCTCTCCCACGCTTGATGCCTTGTGATTACCAAGGCTAGGACTGCTAGCTAGATGATAACGGGTGGCTGTGGCAGGCGACGCATCACAATCACTCTCCCTTCCCGCCACCATCATGACACGGCAAGGTCATGGTGGTTTTCCCTCTTCTGCGTCGGAGAGATGCTGTCACCGTCTCACACACACACAATACCTATGCACTATACCTAGCAATCTATTCCGCTGAAAGAGGGCATATAGAAGCTAGGAAGGGGAGGGGATGTGAGAAAGTTAAACACTTGGCTCTATTATACCATTGAATTACTCATATTGCCTCATATACTGTAATGCATTCACGGCTAAACACATTCTGACATTCAATGTCCTTGCAATGTTTGTATTGGGCAAGTGTGTGTAAAAATGAACATCCCTCCCATATCTCTCGGCCAATGAGATAACAGGATACATTTCTTTTGAGAAATTATTTTTTGATGAGGGGATGTTGACAACTTGTGGGGTGTGGTCATATGCCACATCAGTCGAGGCACCATGTGAGGTCAGGAAGAGACCGGGGTGCAAAAATAAACTGCGTGGAACAGTTTGGCGGAGCGTCATACTGCCACTCTGTAGAGATCATAGAGTGGCTGTATGCTTTGGGTATGGAATGCAGCCAGGCTTTCCGTTTTAGAACCCTCATCGGACAGCCCCCTGAGTCTCCTAAAAATCAATCCGTCTCCATGTGCATTTTAAGAGACAATAATAAGCTGGGGTACTTGGTTGACTGTTTGCCAGCAAGCAGCACTAAAGGCAGTTTGGCGAAGTTGATTGAAGAGCCATCTAACTGTTCATTACAGGTTGGCTCGCTCCTCAGGCGCCATTACTAAATGAAGGCAAGAACCACTTGTCTATATGAAGTAGATGAGTAACGCATAGACAAACCAACACTGTACCACAATCTTCACAACTTGACTGATTTTCTATGCCTACATAGAGGATGTGCACACTGCACAGGTTCACAAAGGTTAGATTCCAGGCTACATTTCATTGGTCGGAAACATCAAGCCTATTCTTTATATAAGACTCGGCTATCGGTCTCTACATGAGTAGAGTGCCGAGGAGGATACATTGAACCACTATCCTCTCTGAAGTAGCAGTAATCTCGCCTGTATAAGCGATCAGTCTCACAGAACTCTGAGTCATCAGACCGGAGAGGAGCAGAATTCTATTCTAGAATGAGATGAAGAAAGATGAGCCGAGACAGAGATGTCAAAACCTCCAACATTCTTCAGGAAATATAGACCTATCAGCATTGCCAGCTGCGGAGCCGAATGGATTGGAACAATTTGTTTAACTTCTCATGAATACTTCCGAGGGTGTTTGGTGACATCATCTTAATCCTTTACGTCATCTCGGGTGCTACCTGGAAAACTAGTCGGAGTAGGCCTATCTGACTGAAATATCCACCTCTGGTACTTGGACCACATCATTTCCCACCTTCTTAGCTCACTTACTGCACACCAGGCCACTGCTCTCTCTTTCCATCTCTCACTCTCTCTATACAGCATCTCTCTCTCCTCTGTTCCCTCTCCCTCTCACCCAACACTCAGCCCAGGGTCGCACATGGCTGATAAGAGGAGGGCTTTTGATTCCTGAGGCCATGCGTGTTCTAGTGTTCTGGAGTGTTCTGTGTGCCAGGGTTGTTATGTAAAAGGTTGTTGTGCATTTGTCGTGTATGACCAAAAAGGGTCTAGCTCATTTGAGGAGAGTTGTGGTGTGGTGCTGGGCCTCGCAATGGCTTAGCCAACTGCCACTCACACTTTGCAAATAAATTGAACACAATGAATTGCCTTTCCATCCCCATTCTTTCTTCAATCTTCCCTCTCTTCTCTCTTATCCCTCATTCCTTCCCCCCCTCTCCCATGGGAGTAGCCGCTGTCTGACTGACATTCAGGACCATTGTGTCATTATAGCTGGTCTCTAGGGCTGGCTGCTGTGACTGACGGTTACCACAGTGACTGACACTTCATCTGCTTTGACTGACACACAGGGGCTGTGGTCCAAAACCGGAGGAAAACAATAAAGCCGAGATATGAGAGGAAGACAACATTGACACGGGTAGATTAAAATAAGTCAAAGATATTGAGTCAAATGAGACAATGCAATACCACCGGGTTATTGTTCGATAATAAAGTCCCACGCAGTCTCATTGAAAATAAAATGACCAAAAATATAAACGCAACATGTAAAGTCTTGGTCCCATGTTTCATGAGCTGAAAAAAAGATCCCAGAAATGTTAAACACGCACAAAAAGCTTATTTCTCAAATGTTGTGCACACATTCGTTTACATCCTTGTTAGTGAGCATTTCTCATTTGCCAAGATAATCAATCCAACTGACGATGAGGCATTTCAAGAAGCTGACTAAAGAGCATGATCTCTACACACGTGCACCTTCTGCTGGGACAATAAAAAGCCATTCTAAAATGTGCAGTTTTGTCACACAACACAATGTGACAGATGTCTCATTCCTTCATGCTGACTGCAGGAATGTCCACCAGAGCTGTTGCCAGAGAATTTCATGTTAATGTCTCTACCATAAACCGCCTACGACTTCGCCTTAGAGAATTTGGCAGTACGTCCAACCGGCCTCACAACAGCAGATCCACGTGTAGTCGCGTGGGCCAGCAGTTTGCTGATGTCAACGTAGTGAGAACAGAGTGCCCCATGGTGACGGTGGGGTTATAGTATGTGCAGGCATAAGCTACGGACAACAAACACAATTGCATTTTATGGATGGCAATTTGAATGCACAGAGATACCATGACAAAAACCTTGAGGTCCATTCATCCACCACCATCTCCTAATGCTTCAGCATGATAACGCACGGCGGCATGTCAAAGGATCTGTACACAATTCCTGGAAGCTGAACATGTCCCAGTTCTTCCATGGCCTGCATACTCACCAGACAAGTCACCCAATAAGCAGGTTTGGGATGCTCTGGATCGACGTGTACGACAGTGTTCCAGTTCCTGACAATATTCCGCAACGTCGCACAGCCATTGAAGGGAATTTGGACAACATTCCTCAGGCCACAAACACCAGCCTGATCTCGTTCCTTATATGAACTGTAACTCAGTAAACTATTTGAAATTGTTGCATGTTGCGTTTATATTTTGGTTTTATAGTTTGTTTTCCATTATAAGTAGCAGATTTACGTAGCAGATATTGAACGCTGTAGTAAATTTGATCCAAGCCAAAGCCAATCCTACAATATATGGCTACGCTACACAGTCCAACTTCAATGCAAATAAAGGGAATAGCAGCTTCTGATTCCGTCCTCAACAACAGCAGGCTGCGCTCTCTCTCTCTGTATGTGTGTGTGCGTCCCCTCCACCCCGCCACTGCATCCACTTCAATCACTTTATTACATTCACCCCCCCCCCAGTCACCTCCATCCATGCATCCATCCCTTGTTTACTCACTCTTGTTCTTTCTCCACCACCACCCATCCCCCATCTGACCTCCTCTCCCTCTTCGTCTCCTCCTATTCACGCTATCCCTCCGTCTCTACTACCTGCCCAGTGCTACAGGCTGACAGAAGAAAGCACTCCAAATCACATTAGGCTGTGCTGTGCTGTACTGTGTGATTGTATTAGGCCGGCAGCAGTATCAGGCCTGTAACTCAGGCCGATTATGATGTCCTGGCAGTAGAAGAAAGGGGGCTAAGAGTGGACTGAAGACCGATTGGCCAGGGCGGAAAATGACTGGCTGGAGATTGATTTCTGGCTCCGTTGAAAAGCTTGCTAAAAGCAAAACAGGGAAAGGGAGGTGTCTTGAGAGTCAAGAAAGAGGGAGAGGAGGAGGAGAGACAGCATGATGCCAACAAGAGAACAGTGACTCAACCGGCTTCCGGCTCCCATTCAGGCAGCAGTCTGTATCGAGGTGGCCATTCATTGTGCTTTGCCAGTCTCATTGTACAGTAGATCATTGGCTAGTTCAACAGGTAGGCCTAAAAGTAGACTACCGCCAACACTCACCCTTAAAAACAATTGTATAGTTGAAACCAGATTGGACAGGATTGGTCCTGAAACCCTCCACAATAACAATTTCTGGTATTGACGGAGCTGGGAAACCCCACATGAAGTGAACTCAACACTGAACACACTCAAATCAGCTCTACGGGATGAGAAGTTACCGAGTCAACAACCAAACAAATCTTATTTAGTGTGATAGAGAGGACTGTGAGACATATGTGGGGGAGTGTCTGTGTGTGTCAAAGCAATATCTTCCTCTAAGCCCCCGGTGTCTGTGGTTCTCTCGTGTGTGCAAGCGTGCGTGCGTTAGGGCCGGCACAATTAACAATGGTTATGGATGAAGACCGTCATGACAACCGTAAAAATAAATACAAATCATTTTGGAACGAACAGCTGACCGAAGACAGGACAACGTGCATTCGTAACACAAAACTTTGTTGCTCCTTGCTGAAGAAAAGCAAGGTGTTGTAGCAAACGAGGCAGCACCCCTGACAATGCAGCAGCAGCAGCAGCACGCATAGAAATAGAATGAATAGAACGGGCTTGGAACTTCTAACCCTGGTGACTTGACTTCTAACCCTGACGACTTGGTAAACTCATGGGTACACTCGCAATGGTAGCCTGGTATTGTGATGCAATCATTTCCATGGTAACGTAGAATGCTAATGCAAATGATGTTAACTGGTTCATACAATGGAATGTATATTTTGTAATGTCAGTTGAGTTGAGTCAACAAATCACAGCACATATTGATAGGTACGCTCTTGCTTTTGCTTCCTGCTTCGCTCCGAAGTGTACACTCGCAATGTTGTGGTATTCTTGGGGACGCCTGTTCGATTCATTAATTCTGGCAGCACATGCAGTCAGGAGCGGAGGAGAGGCGAGGCGAATATGGGCATAATATAATTTCTTTGCTATTTAAACAGTTATTACAGAGAGAGGGGTCATTTGGCTGGCCAATTACCATCATCCAAAATTCCATGACCGTCACAGCCCTGTGTGTGTGTGTGTGTGTGTGTGTGTGTGTATGTGTGTGTACTAGCTCTTATAAAAGCCACATGCATGGAGAAACAGGAGTAGAACTAATAAATATGTACAATGTGATTTCTGAAAGGGACATTGATTTTCTCTACCACTCTCTTTCTCTGCATTGGTTCAATGCAATTAGACGCTTTCTGAGAAATTCACTGGAATCCCTGTCAAGGTACTGCAGTATAATGAAGACTACTGTTAATGTTAAATGTCCCTCCAAACACAGCATATAAACACATTTGCATAGTGCTTTGCTCTGCACTTGGCAGACAGAGTACTAGATTCAGTATTGAGTCACCAGCAAGAGTGTAGAAAACCGGGACAGAACGCATCATTGTTCTGTTAGCCTACTTGGCTTGCGTCTAGTACAATCAGTGATAACTGAATATGTGTTCCAAATGACACCCTATTCCCTATGTAGTGCACTACATTTGACCAGGGCCCATAGGGCTCTCACTGGGTTCCAATAGGGACCTGGTCAAAGCTTGCGCACTACATAGGGAATAGGGTGCCATTTGGGAGACGTACAGAGATAATCACACTGCGCAACTTTAAAAAACAAGATCTTATTTTGTGGTTAATTTCATACCAAAATCAATAGCAATCTATACAGAGACTATACCATGGCCTGGTGATCCTACCATACACAATCCTTTATCCATACACTGAATGGTAAATTGTATCCCTGAATGACTTTATAGCTAACTAGCTAAATGTAAAATATTGAGCACAAGCACATCAACCCCAAGCTCTCGAAAACCCTTCTTCTCCGTATGTAGGGTTTTCAGCCATTATATTAGTCTACATTTGGCTCTGTGTAAACGACAATTCCGACAACATGAATTAACGTTTAGGAAACTTCAACCATCGCGGTTTTCGAATCATATGCTAATATTCCCCTTATCTTTCATGTCAGCGAGAAAGAATCTTTCATATGAAAAAAAAGATACTTCCTGGAGCAGTTTTGCACAGATCCATACACTGTGGCCCTCCAGTTGACAAACTACACTTCCTCCCCAGTTAGCTTACACACAGGTGTTCATAGCACGCTAGACAGACCACCACCTGTGCTAATTAGCTGTTTCTTCCGTGAACAAGCGTTGTAACATGGAGATATGGCCGTGTGGAAACACTAACCCTAAACCCTATAAAAAAAAGGTGTGTATTAATTTGCCTTTTGAAAATGACTTCTTGTTGATATGAAACATGTGTTCCTTGTGTTTCCAAAACAGTACCACAAGTGATGTACACTGCTCAAAAAAATAAAGGGAACACTTAAACAACACAATGTAACTCCAAGTCAATAACACTTCTGTGAAATCAAACTGTCCACTTAGGAAGCAACACTGATTGACAATAAACTTCACATGCTGTTGTGCAAATGGAATAGACAACAGGTGGAAATTATAGGCAATTAGCAAGACACCCCCAATAAAGGAGTGGTTCTGCCACAGACCACTTCTCAGTTCCTATGCTTCCTGGCTGATGTTTTGGTCACTTTTGAATGCTGGCGGTGCTTTCACTCTAGTGGTAGCATGAGACGGAGTCTACAACCCACACAAGTGGCTCAGGTAGTGCAGCTCATCCAGGATGGAACATCAATGCGAGCTGTGGCAAGAAGGTTTGCTGTGTCTGTCAGCGTAGTGTCCAGAGCATGGAGGCGCTACCAGGAGACAGGCCAGTACATCAAGAGACGTGGAGGAGGCCGTAGGAGGGCAACAACCCAGCAGCAGGACTGCTACCTCCGCCTTTGTGCAAGGAGGAGCAGGAGGAGCACTGCCAGAGCCCTGCAAAATGACCACAAATGTGCATGTGTCTGCTCAAACGGTCAGAAACAGACTCCATGAGGGTGGTATGAGGGCCCGACGTCCACAGGTGGGGGTTGGGCTTACAGCCCAACACCGTGCAGGAAGTTTTTCATTTGCCAGAGAACACCAAGATTGGAAATTTCACCACTGGCGCTCTGTGCTCTTCACAGATGAAAGCAGGTTCACACTGAGCACATGTGACAGAGTCGGAGACACCGTGGAGAACGTTCTGCTGCCTGCAACATCCTCCAGCATGACCGGTTTGGCGGTGGGTCAGTCATGGTGTGGGGTGGCATTTCATTGTGGGGCCGCACAGCCCTCCATGTGCTCGCCAGAGGTAGCCTGACTGCCATTAGGTACCGAGATGAGATCCTCAGACCCCTTGTGAGACCATATGCTGGTATGGTTGGCCCTGGGTTCCTCCTAATGCAAGACAATGCTAGACCTCATGTGGCTGGAGTGTGTCAGCAGTTCCTGCAAGAGGAAGGCATTGATGCAATGGACTGGCCCACCCATTCCCCAGACCTGAATCCAATTGAGCACACCATGTCTTGCTCCATCCACCAACGCCACGTTGCACACAGACTGTCCAGGAGTTGGTGGATGCTTTAGTCCAGGTCTGGGAAGAGATCCCTCAGGAGACCATCCGCCACATCAGGAGCATGCCCAGGCGTTATAGGGAGGTCATACAGGCACGTGGAGTTCACACACTACTGAGCCTTATTTTGACTTATTTTAAAGTCATTACATCAAAGTTGGATCAGCCTGTAGTGTGGTTTTCCACTTTAATTTTTAGTGTGACTCCAAATCCAGACCTCCATGGGTTGATAAATGTCATTTCCATTGATCATTTTTGTGTGATTTTATTTTCAGGACATTCAACTATGTAAAGAAAAAAGTATTTAATAAGAATATTTCATTCATTCAGATCTAGGATGTGTTAGTTTAGTGTTCCCTTTATTTTTTGGAGCAGTGCATATTGAATGTTTAGAGTAAGCATTGGGGCTCTGAACAAAACTCCTCCGGTCAGAAGTTACTATCGTCAATAGACGCTAAAGTAGTTGGCGTCTATGAACGGGGTAATCAACCACACGAATACCTGAAAACAGGGCTACAGACTATTTGATTATTTTATTTAACTAGGCAAGTCAATTAAGAACAAATTCTTATTTACAATGACGGCTTACACCGGCCAAACCCGGACGACGCTGGGCCAATTGTGCGCCGCCCTATGGGACTCCCAATCACGGCCGGGTTGTGATACAGCCTAGATTCGAGGGTGTCAGAGTGTCTGTAGTGACGCCTCAAGCACTAAGATGCAGTGCCTTAGACCTCTGCGCCACTCGGGAGTCAAAGTTGGCTCGGGAGCTCTTTGAGTTGGCTGTGCGAGTAAGATTTGTTTTAGGTGGTCGCATCGGTGCGAGCTGCACATTCGACATGGTCACTCAAAAACGCCCTATTTTTTTAGGATGCTAAAACCAGGATTTGGTCAAACAGTAAAGTCCATTATCCTCATGATTCCTGTAAAGAAAGTGTCTGCCTGCCCCTGTGACTGTTTCGCTGGGGCCTGCTGTGGTGTCCAGTGAGACTCTCTCCCCTTTCCAGGGGAAAAAGACTCCAGGAGAAGAAAAAACGTTTCCGATTGTATAACATTTTCAAATCCATTTGCGGAGAAAACGCAGCTATCTTGTTGTCACAGATAAAGAGAGAAGGGTAATATATTTACAGAATATAGCCTGGCCTATAGGTCAGGTATTAATCAAGCCCTGTGCATTGCTTAGCCAACACTGCACTCCAAAAACACCTTAAAGTAAATACCAGGACATCCGCACTGTGGGATATCATCTTGTTCCTGTGCAGCAGAAATGAATAATGAGTTTGGGATCTACTTCCTGCAGTAAAGTTATTTATCAAACTATTAGTAGTTAAAAAAGTGCTGTTTCTTTATATAATCAAGGAAAATTGGGTTTCTTTGAACATGGGGTCTGTCTGTCTGTCTGTCTGTCTGTCTGTCTGTCTGTCTGTCTGTCTGTCTGTCTGTCTGTCTGTCTGTCTGTCTGTCTGTCTGTCTGTCTGTCTGTCTGTCTGTCTGTCTGTCTGTCTGTCTGTCTGTCTGTCTGTCTGTCTGTCTGTCTGTCTGTCTGTCTGTCTGTCTGTCTGTCTGTCTGTCTGTCTGTCTGTCTGTCTGTCTATCATAGGTTTGATTGAAGCCAAATCCAGCCTGAGTAACCGTAAATACTTGGGAGCCTTACATGGCTCCCAAGTGGCGCAGAGGTCTAAGGCACTGCATCTCAGTGCAAGAGGCATCACTGCAGTCCCTGGTCCCTGGTTCGAATCCAGGCTGCATCACATCTGACCGTGATTGTGCGGCGCACAATTGCGTCCGGGGTAGGCCGTCATTGTAAATAACAATTTGTTCTTAACCGACTTGCCTTGTTAAATAAAATGTACAAAAATGAAAAAGCAGTGACCTTCAAGTGTCTACTCCAATCAGTGAAGAGTACATCAGAATTTACCAACCTAGTGTGTTCTAAGCAGAGGCTATAGTGAGACAGAAGGAGTGTCCCAGAGTCAAATCAGAATGTTCTTAAAAGAACACGGAGGACAAAGGCACTATTCATATAATTAAAATGTCTTTATTATCAACAGCACATTCAATATAACAAAATCTTGCCAAAAAAAAGTAATTATATGAAGAGCACTCCATGTTTTTTTTGATTACCCTTCACCAAAGAGCACCTTCAACCTACAGTACAAACATTCTTCTACAAGTCACTCACCCAGCTCTTTGAGGCTCCGAGTAGCTTTGGTGATCTCAGCACCACCTACACCTTCTACAGTAGGCATAAATGAGTGGAGTTTCACTTTAGTGTCAATAGTATTAGAGTGAATGAGCAGGGTCATGAGGCTTGGAGCAGCCCTGTCAGTAGTACAGTGCAGTGTATCAGAGGTGAACAGGCAACGGTCACTCAACCAGTTCGTTGAGGCTCTGGGCAGCCTTGGTAATCTCCCTGCTTCCCCCTGGAGCTGGCCCTGCAGATGCTTGGACAGGTACAGGATTCCGGTGATCCTTCGCAGCAGGTCACACGCCACCTGGGAAAAATAGGAAAAAAATATAACCAAACAAAATAGAACCCCATCTGAACCAGTCTTTCTGAATCTTTTTGACAAGATGTGAGTGAACATCAAATCTAATATGGAACGATCCTCTATTTTGTCCTAATTGATTGAAGATCACTCATTGCAAATGATCTCTAATCAAATCACTGTTGACATTTCCAAGTATTTATTTTCCTATTGTAGCCTATGAATAAACAATGACGCCAACCATGGGCATAGTAATAGTGGTAATAATAACCGTGTGTCTAGCAGCATTGTGGAGCTGTGTCTGAGGCTGAAGGACACAGAGAGGTCAGCAGTGTGTTTGGGCTAAGTAAACGATGCAGCTGAGACCTCGAGGTCTGTCCCCTGAGCCTCTGTGACTGTCTGAATGCTTTATCTGTGCGTGGCCGAGAAGCTGCCATTTTGTGAGCGAACACTAGACTAAAATATAAACAAAGCACTCTCCTATTCCCCCTGGATTTATAGTCTGATCATTACCGGTCTCCTTCAGACCCAGACAGACAGAAACACACACACACACAGATTGAAACACAGACAGACAGACAGACAGACAGACAGACAGACAGACAGACAGACAGACAGACAGACAGACAGACAGACAGACAGACAGACAGACAGACAGACAGACAGACAGACAGACAGACAGACAGACAGACAGACAGACAGACAGACAGACAGACAGACAGACAGACAGACAGACAGACAGACAGACAGACAGACAGACAGACAGACAGACAGACAGACAGACAGACAGACAGACAGACAGACAGACAGACAGACAGACAGACAGACAGACAGACAGACAGACAGACAGACAGACAGACAGACAGACAGACAGACAGACAGACAGACAGACAGACAGACAGACAGACAGACAGACAGACAGACAGACAGACAGACAGACAGACAGACAGACAGACAGACAGACAGACAGACAGACAGACAGACAGACAGACAGACAGACAGACAGACAGACAGACAGACAGACAGACAGACAGACAGACAGACAGACAGACAGACAGACAGACAGACAGACAGACAGACAGACAGAATACAAACACATACCCTAAAATCAAATTGTGTTGGTCACATACACATGGTTAACAGATGTTAATGAGAGTGCAGCGAAATGCTTGTGCTTCTAGTTCCGACCATGCGGTAATATCTAACAAGTAAAATAACAATTTCACAACAACTACCTTTTACACACAAGTGTAAAGGAATGAATAAGAATATGTACATATAAATATATGGATGAGAATTAGCTAAAAGGCATAGGCAAGATGCAGTAGATGGTATAGAGTACAGTATATACAGTCATGGCCAAAAGTTTTGAAAATGACAGAAATATTAATTTCCACAAAGTTTGCTGCTTCAGTGTCTTTCGATAATTTTGTCAGTTGTTTGTTTGTCCACCCGTCTCTTGAGGATTGACCACAAGTTCTCAATGGGATTAAGGTCTGGTGAGCTTCCTGGCCATGGACCCAAAATATCAATGTTTTTGTCATGTTTGTCATTCATTGTCATGTCTTGTCCCTGTGCTCCCCATGCTATTCGTTTCCCTCTGCTGGTCTTGTTTGGTTCTATCCTTCTCTCTCCCCCTCCCTCTCTCACTCTCTCGCTCTCTCTTCTCTCTGTCGTTCCGTTCCTGCTCCCAGCTGTTCCTATTCCCCTAATCATCATTTAGTCTTTCCACACCTGTTCCCGATCCTTTCCCCTGATTAGACTCCCTATTTATTCCTTTGTGATCCGTTCCTGTTCCGTCGGTTCCTTGTTTTGTATTCCATGCTGTAATTGCGTTTCGCCCTGTCCTGTCGTGTTTTTTGCCGTGATTGTGTATCACCCTGTCCTGTCGTGTTTTGTGCCTTCTTCAGACGCTGCGTGTGAGCAGGTGTCTCAGTTGACTACGGCCTGCGCCTACCCGAAGCGACCTGCAGTCTGTGGCCGCTTCTCCAGTTGTTTTCCCCTCTACTATCTAGAGGATTTCAGTTATTCGGTTTTGAGCATTAATAAACTCTGTTTCTGTTAAGTCGCGTTTGGGTCCTCCTTCACCTGCATGACAGAAGGAACCGACCAAAGAATGGACCCAGCGACTTCAGACGCTCGTTACACTGCCGTCGAGATCCAAGGAGCCATGCTCGGCAGACACGAGCAGGAATTGTCTGCTGCTCGCCATGCCGTGGAGAACCTGGCCGCTCAGGTTTCCGACCTCTCTGGACAGTTCCAGAGTCTACGTCTCGTGCCACCTGTTACTCCCTGGCCTGCCGAGCCTCCTGAACCCAGGGTTAATAACCCACCTTGCTACTCCGGGCAGCCCACTGAGTGCCGCTCCTTTCTCACGCAGTGTGAGATTGTGTTCTCTCTCCAACCCCACACATACTCTAGAGAGAGAGCTCGGGTTGCTTTCGTCATTTCACTCCTTACTGGCCGGGCTCGAGAATGGGGCACAGCTATCTGGGAGGCAAGGGCTGATTGCTCTAACAGATTCCAGAACTTTAAAGAGGAGATGATTCGGGTTTTTGACCGTTCAGTTTTTGGTGAGGAGGCTTCCAGGGCCCTGGCTTCCTTATGCCAAGGTGAACGGTCCATAACGGATTATTCCATTGAGTTTCGCACTCTTGCTGCCTCTAGTGAGTGGAACGAGCCGGCGCTGCTCGCTCGTTTTCTGGAGGACTCCACGCAGTGGTTAAGGATGAGATTCTCTCCCGGGAGGTTCCTTCAGATGTGGACTCCTTGATTGCTCTCGCCATCCGCATAGAACGACGGGTAGATCTTCGTCACCGGGCTCGTGGAAGAGAGCTCGCATCAACGGTGTTTCCCTGCTCCGCATCGCAACCATCTCCCTCTGGCTTTGAGACTGAGCCCACGCAGCTGGGAGGGATTCGCATCTCGAATAAGGAGAGGGAACAGAGGATCACCAACCGCCTGTGCCTCTATTGCGGAGTTGCTGGACATTTTGTTATTTCATGTCCAGTAAGAGGCCAGAGCCCATCAGTAAGCGGAGGGCTACTGGTGAGCGCTACTACTCAGGTCCCTTCATCTAGATCTTGTACTACTATGTCGGTCCATCTACGCTGGACCGGTTCGGGTGCTACATGCAGTGCTTTGATTGACTCTGGGGCTGAGGGTTGTTTCATGGACGAAGCATGGGCTCGGAAACATAACATTCCTTTCAGACCGTTAGACAGGCCTACGCCCATGTTTGCCTTAGATGGTAGTCATCTTCCCAGTATCAAATTTGAGACACTACCTTTAACTCTCACAGTATCTGGTAACCACAGTGAGACTATGTCTTTTTTGATTTTCCGTTCACCGTTTACACCTGTTGTTTTGGGTCACCCCTGGCTTGTATGTCATAATCCTTCTATTAATTGGTCTAGTAATTCTATCCTATCCTGGAACGTTTCTTGTCATGTGAAGTGTTTAATGTCTGCCATCCCTCCCATTTCTTCTGTCCCTACTTCTCAGGAGGAACCTGGCGATTTGACAGGAGTGCCGGAGGAATATCATGATCTGCGCACGGTCTTCGGTCGGCTCCCGAACGTAAGGCTCTCGAGGATTATTTGTCTGTGTCTCTTGACGCCGGTACCATAGTGCCTTCTTCCTCTCCGGCCGGGGCGGGGTTCTTTTTTGTTAAGAAGAAGGAAGGTACTCTGCGCCCCTGCGTGGATTATCGAGGGCTGAATGACATAACGGTTAAGAATCGTTATCCGCTTCCCCTTATGTCATCAGCCTTCGAGATTCTGCAGGGAGCCAGGTGCTTTACTAAGTTGGACCTTCGTAACGCTTACCATCTCGTGCGCATCAGAGAGGGGGACGAGTGGAAAACGGCGTTTAATACTCCGTTAGGGCATTTTGAGTACCGGGTTCTGCCGTTCGGTCTCGCCAATGCGCCAGCTGTTTTTCAGGCATTAGTTAATGATGTTCTGAGAGACATGCTGAACATTTTTGTTTTTGTCTATCTTGACGATATCCTGATTTTTTCTCCGTCACTCGAGATTCATGTTCAGCACGTTCGACGTGTTCTACAGCGCCTTTTAGAGAATTGTCTCTACGTAAAGGCTGAGAAGTGCTCTTTTCATGTCTCCTCCGTTACTTTTCTCGGTTCCGTTATTTCCGCTGAAGGCATTCAGATGGATTCCGCTAAGGTCCAAGCTGTCAGTGATTGGCCCGTTCCAAGGTCACGTGTCGAGTTGCAGCGCTTCTTAGGTTTCGCTAATTTCTATCGGCGTTTCATTCGTAATTTCGGTCAAGTTGCTGCCCCTCTCACAGCTCTTACTTCTGTCAAGACGTGTTTTAAGTGGTCCGGTTCCGCCCAGGGAGCTTTTGATCTTCTAAAAGAACGTTTTACGTCCGCTCCTATCCTCGTTACTCCTGACGTCACTAGACAATTCATTGTCGAGGTTGACGCTTCAGAGGTAGGCGTGGGAGCCATTCTATCCCAGCGCTCCCAGTCTGACGATAAGGTTCATCCTTGCGCTTATTTTTCTCATCGCCTGTCGCCATCTGAGCGCAACTATGATGTGGGTAACCGTGAACTGCTCGCCATCCGCTTAGCCCTAGGCGAATGGCGACAGTGGTTGGAGGGGGCGACCGTTCCTTTTGTCGTTTGGACAGACCATAAGAACCTTGAGTACATCCGTTCTGCCAAACGACTTAATGCCCGTCAAGCTCGTTGGGCGTTGTTTTTCGCTCGTTTCGAGTTTGTGATTTCTTACCGTCCGGGTAGCAAGAACACCAAGCCTGATGCCTTATCCCGTCTGTTTAGTTCTTCTGTGGCTTCTACTGATCCCGAGGGGATTCTTCCTTATGGGCGTGTTGTCGGGTTAACAGTCTGGGGAATTGAAAGACAGGTTAAGCAAGCACTCACGCACACTGCGTCGCCGCGCGCTTGTCCTAGTAACCTCCTTTTCGTCCCTGTTTCCACTCGTCTGGCTGTTCTTCAGTGGGCTCACTCTGCCAAGTTAGCGGGTCATCCCGGTGTTCGAGGCACTCTTGCGTCTATTCGCCAGCGCTTTTGGTGGCCGACTCAGGAGCGTGACACGCGCCGTTTCGTGGCTGCCTGTTCGGACTGCGCGCAGACTAAGTCGGGTAACTCTCCTCCTGCCGGTCGTCTCAGACCGCTCCCCATTCCTTCTCGACCATGGTCTCACATTGCCTTAGACTTCATTACCGGTCTGCCTTTGTCTGCGGGGAAGACTGTGATTCTGACGGTTGTCGATAGGTTCTCTAAGGCGGCACATTTCATTCCCCTCGCTAAACTTCCTTCCGCTAAGGAGACGGCACAAATCATTATTGAGAATGTATTCAGAATTCATGGCCTCCCGTTAGACGCCGTTTCAGACAGAGGTCCGCAATTCACGTCACAGTTTTGGAGGGAGTTCTGTCGTTTGATTGGTGCGTCCGTCAGTCTCTCTTCCGGGTTTCATCCCCAGTCTAACGGTCAAGCAGAGAGGGCCAATCAGACGATTGGTCGCATACTACGCAGCCTTTCTTTCAGGAACCCTGCGTCTTGGGCAGAACAGCTCCCCTGGGCAGAATACGCTCTGGTCGCTTCCTTCGTCTGCTACCGGGTTATCTCCGTTTCAGAGTAGTCTGGGTTACCAGCCTCCTCTGTTCTCATCCCAGCTTGCCGAGTCCAGCGTTCCCTCCGCTCAAGCGTTTGTCCAACGTTGTGAGCGCACCTGGAGGAGGGTGAGGTCTGCACTTTGCCGTTACAGGGCACAGACGGTGAGAGCCGCCAATAAACGCAGGATTAAGAGTCCAAGGTATTGTTGCGGCCAGAGAGTGTGGCTTTCCACTCGCAACCTTCCTCTTACGACAGCTTCTCGTAAGTTGACTCCCGCGGTTCATTGGTCCGTTCCGTGTCTCCCAGGTCGTCAATCCTGTCGCTGTGCGACTGCTTCTTCCGCGACATCTTCGTCGCGTCCATCCTGTCTTCCATGTCTCCTGTGTTAAGCCCTTTCTTCGCACCCCGTTCGTCTTCCCTCCCCCCTCCCGTCCTTGTCGAGAGCGCACCTATTTACAAGGTACATAAGATTATGGACATGCGTTCTCGGGGACGGGGTCACCAATACCTAGTGGATTGGGAGGGTTACGGTCCTGAGGAGAGGAGTTGGGTTCCGTCTCGGGACGTGCTGGACCGTTCGCTCATCGATGATTTCCTCCGTTGCCGCCAGGATTCCTCCTCGAGTGCGCCAGGAGGCGCTCGGTGAGTGGGGGTACTGTCATGTTTGTCATTCATTGTCATGTCTTGTCCCTGTGCTCCCCATGCTATTCGTTTCCCTCTGCTGGTCTTGTTTGGTTCTATCCTTCTCTCTCCCCCTCCCTCTCTCACTCTCTCGCTCTCTCTTCTCTCTGTCGTTCCGTTCCTGCTCCCAGCTGTTCCTATTCCCCTAATCATCATTTAGTCTTTCCACACCTGTTCCCGATCCTTTCCCCTGATTAGACTCCCTATTTATTCCTTTGTGATCCGTTCCTGTTCCGTCGGTTCCTTGTTTTGTATTCCATGCTGTAATTGCGTTTCGCCCTGTCCTGTCGTGTTTTTTGCCGTGATTGTGTATCACCCTGTCCTGTCGTGTTTTGTGCCTTCTTCAGACGCTGCGTGTGAGCAGGTGTCTCAGTTGACTACGGCCTGCGCCTACCCGAAGCGACCTGCAGTCTGTGGCCGCTTCTCCAGTTGTTTTCCCCTCTACTATCTAGAGGATTTCAGTTATTCGGTTTTGAGCATTAATAAACTCTGTTTCTGTTAAGTCGCGTTTGGGTCCTCCTTCACCTGCATGACAGTTTTGTTCCCCCGAGCCACTTAGTTATCACTTTTGCCTTATGGAAAGGTGCTCCATCATGCTAGAAAAGGCATTGTTCGTCACCAAACTGTTCCTGGATGGTTGGGAGAAGTTGCTCTCGGAGGATGTGTTGGTACCATTCTTTATTCATGGCTGTGTTCTTAGGCAAAATTGTGAGTGAGTCCACTCCCTTGGCTGAGAAATAACCCCACACATGAATGGTCTCAGGATGCTTTACTGTTGGCATGACACAGGACTGATGGTAGCACTCAACTTGTCTTCTCTGTACAAGCTTTTTTCCAGATGCCCCAAACAATTGGAAAGGGGATTCATCAGAGAAAATTATGTTACCCCAGTCCTCAGCAGTCCAATCCCTGTACCTTTTGCAGAATATCAGTCTGTCCCTGATGTTATTCCTGGAGAGAAGTGGCTTCTTTGCTGCCCTTCTTTACACCAGGACATCCTCCAAAAGTCTTCACCTCACTGTGCGTGCAGATGCACTCACACCTGCCTGCTGCCATTCCTGAGCAAGCTCTGTACTGGTGGTGCCCCAATCCCGCAGCTGAATCAACTTGCGCTTGCTGGACTTTCTTGGGCGCCCTGATGCCTTCTTCACAACAATTGAAACGCTCTCCTTGAAGTTCTTGATGATCCGATAAATGGTTGATTTAGGTGCAATCTTACTGGCAGCAATATCCTTGCCTGTGAAGCCCTTTTTGTGCAAAGCAATGATGACGGCACATGTTTCCTTGCAGGTAACCATGATTAACAGAGGAAGAACAAAGACAACCACCCTCCTTTTGAAGCGTCTGTTTTTCAAACTCAATCAGCATGACAGAGTGATCTCCAGCCTTGTCCTCGTCAACACTCACACCTGTGTTAACGAGAGAATCACTGACATGATGTCAGCTGGTCCTTTTGTGGCAGGGCTGAAATGCAGTGGAAATGTTTTTGGGGGATTCAGTTCTTTTGCATGGTAAAGAGGGAC
Organism: Oncorhynchus gorbuscha; assembly: GCF_021184085.1. NCBI lineage: Eukaryota > Metazoa > Chordata > Actinopteri > Salmoniformes > Salmonidae > Oncorhynchus > Oncorhynchus gorbuscha. Next base: position 20,718,089 of record NC_060186.1, on the reverse strand, counting down.
TTTGCAATTAATTGCAATTCATCTGATCACTCTTCATAACATTTTATTTTATTTTACCTTTATTTAACTAGGCAAGTCAGTTAAGAACAAATTCTTAATTTCAATGACAGCCTAGGAACAGTGGGTTAACTGCCTGTTCAGGGGCAGAATGACAGATTTGAACTTTGTCAGCTCAGGGATATGAACTTGCAACCTTTCGGTTACTAGTCCAACGCTCTAAACACTAGGCTACCCTGCAGCCCCAATTCTTGAGTATATTTAAATTGCCATCATACAAACTGGAGGCAGCAGACTGTGAAAATTAACATTTGTGTTGTCGTGTCTTTGGCTATGACGGATTAAGTGATATGACATGCTGTTCTATAAAATCCTTTCTCTGTAATTAATATTACCTGATTGAGCTAATCATGTAACTGTAATTAACTAGAAAGTCGGGGCACCACTTAAGAATATTTATAGATCTGTAATATTCCGAATAAACTCTTAAAGACCTAGTAATATTTTACATCAATAGCAGTCAATATTAATCGTCACCTTATTTCAGTCTCATCTGAAAGTTGTAAATTCTTGGTTATCTTCACGAACACTGGCTAACAAGTTGAATCAGCAATACAAAATTGGGTTTAATTATTTATTTACTAAATACCTAACTAATCACACAGAATTACATATAGACAGAATGAATCATACATTGATTACAAATTATGTCATAAAGGAAAACGTCCCTAGCGGACGGAACAGATATGACAGCTGTTTACACAAAGAACAGGGGTTGGGTTTGAGTGAAAGAGCAGGAAGACTGAAGAACAAAGGGAGAAGCGATGTCTCTATCAATGTTAGTTAAGTGGCTAAAACCAAGGACATGACAGTCCCTGGGAGTTAAAAGTGGAAAAAGAGGGGTCCCACAGCACCACGGTCTGTCGGTCTATCGAAAATAATATAAAACTTTGCAACTATTCTATTCAGAAATCACAAACCAGGCCCGTGTTCATCCTAAGACCTTACCAGCCTGGCATGCCTGCCTGTTACTAGTATCTTCTCTGCAGGATGCATGTCTGTGGTGCAGAACAATGATAACACTCCACACACACACACGATGACAAAGCTGAGAGAGAGAGCATCAGTAGACAGACAGAGCTAACGCAGAGCCAGAGCCATGGGAGAGGAAGGAGCCAGTTAGAATCACAGTAACCTTTTGGACTGAAGCCAAATTCCATCCATTTTTAAAAAGCCTTCTCCTCAACTCCACAGATGACTGACCTGCAGTGTGTAGGCAGTGTGCATGTGTGGACAGAGCCTGTAAACCTAGAGAGTCTATTTCACTCTATCTAGATGTGGCTACCCAGCCTCAGACAGGACAGTCTCAGTTTGCTCATAAGAAGAAGTCTTATTTTAACAGGGGTAGAAATTCAACCTTTTAAAACACCCAATTGCTTTTGATTGATTTCTTCTAAACGGGGGGCCACCGATAGCGTGGTGGATAAAAACCACAATGGTGATGTCATAGGTTAAGATTGCAGACGCTATCTGAGAACAGGATCAAAGTAATGCTGTTTGAAAGGTTGAGATAATATTGTTTGTAAACCTTTAATGTGGCCTATATGTATTATTTAGTGGAGGACTTACCAATGAAAAGAGATGAAGTATGAGGAATGCTCAGCCTCCAAAAGCAGTTTGTCACGCCCTGACCTTAGAGATCTTTTTAATGTCTCTATTTTGGTTTGGTAAGGGTGTGAGTTAGGGTGGGTATTCTATGTTTTCTATTTCTGTGTGTTTGGCCGGGTGTGGTTCTCAATCATAGGCAGCTGTCTATCGTTGTCTCTGATTGAGAACCATACTTAGAGAGCCTTTTCCCACCTGTGTCTTGTGGGTAGTTATTTTCTGTTTAGTGTTTTCTGCACCTTACAGGACTGTTTCGGTTTCGTTTATTCACATTGTTGTTTTAGTGTTCAGTCAAATAAAAATAATGAACACGTACCACGCTGCGCTTTGGTCCACACCTTCTTCCACAGACGATCATTACAGAACTACCCACCACAAACGGACCAAGCAGCGTGGTAACAGGGAGCAGAGGATTCAGGACTCCTGGACTTGGGAGGAGATATTGGAAGGACAGGGACCCTGGAGACAGGCTGGGGAATATCGCCGCCCTAAAGAAGAACTGGAGGCAGCTAAAGCTGAGCGGCAGCGATATGAAGCAAGGCAGCACAGCAGGCACGAGAGTCAGCCCCCAAAATTTTGGGGGGGGCACACGGGGAGATTGGCAGAGTCGGGCAATAGACCTGAGCCAACTCCCCGTGCTTACCGGAATTAGTGTGGTACTGGTCAGGCACCGTGTTAGCATTGAGTGAGCATTGAGCCTAAGGGAGAGGTGCGAATGGTAAGCACCAGATCTCCAGTGCTCCCCCACAGCCCGGTTCGACCTGTGCCTGCACTCTGGAGGGGCCGGGCTAAAGTGGGCATTCAGCCTGGAAGAGTGGTGCCAAGGCTGCTCACCAGAGCTCCCCCACAGCCCGGTTCATCCGGTGCCTCCTCCACGCACCAGGCCTCCTGTAGGTCTCCCAAGCCTGGTAGGCCCGGTGGCAGCCCCACGCACCAGGCTGTCCGGAGCTGCCAGAGTCGCCCTCCTGTCCGGAGCTGCCAGAGTCGCCCTCCTGTCCGGAGCTGCCAGAGTCGCCCTCCTGTCCGGAGCTGCCAGAGTCGCCCTCCTGTCCGGAGCTGCCAGAGTCGCCCTCCTGTCCGGAGCTGCCAGAGTCGCCCTCCTGTCCGGAGCTGCCAGAGTCGCCCTCCTGTCCGGAGCTGCCAGAGTCGCCCTCCTGTCCGGAGCTGCCAGAGTCGCCCTCCTGTCCGGAGCTGCCAGAGTCGCCCTCCTGTCCGGAGCTGCCAGAGTCGCCCTCCTGTCCGGAGCTGCCAGAGTCGCCCTCCTGTCCGGAGCTGCCAGTGTCGCCCTCCTGTCCGGAGCTGCCAGTGTCGCCCTCCTGTCCGGAGCTGCCAGTGTCGCCCTCCTGTCCGGAGCTGCCAGTGTCGCCCTCCTGTCCGGAGCTGCCAGTGTCGCCCTCCTGTCCGGAGCTGCCAGTGTCGCCCTCCTGTCCGGAGCTGCCAGTGTCGCCCTCCTGTCCGGAGCTGCCAGTGTCGCCCTCCTGTCCGGAGCTGCCAGTGTCGCCCTCCTGTCCGGAGCTGCCAGTGTCGCCCTCCTGTCCGGAGCTGCCAGTGTCGCCCTCCTGTCCGGAGCTGCCAGTGTCGCCCTCCTGTCCGGGGCCCGCGGCGAGGGTCCCCGCTCCAGAGGAGCCACCTAAGTGGACCAAGCCTAAGGTGGAGCGGGGTTCACGTCCTGCACCAGAGCCGCCACCGCGGATAGATGCCCACCCAGACCCTCCCCTTAGGTTTTGCGGCCGGTGTCCGCACCTTTGGAGGGGGGTACTGTCACGTCCTGACCTTAGAGATCCTTTTTAATGTCTCTATTTTGGTTTGGTCAGGGCGTGAGTTGGGGTGGGCATTCTATGTTTTCTATTTCTGTGTGTTTGGCTCGGTGTGGTTCTCAATCAGAGGCAACTGTCTATCGTTGTCTCTGATTGAGAACCATATTTAGGTAGCCTTTTCCCACCTGTGTCTTGTGGGTAGTTATTTTCTGTTTAGTGCTTTCTGCATCTTACAGGACTGTTTCATTTATTCACGTTGTTGTTTTGTGTTTTTGTGTTCAGTCAAACAAAAATCATGAACACGTGCTGCGCTTTGGTCCACACCTTCTTCCACAGACAATCGTTACATTGTTCCATAAATCACCTTTATAAATATGCCTTTCTCCAAAGTGGTGGGGAGTAATTCCATAATGGCAGGCATGTGCAACAAGAGTAAAAGGGGTCATATAATATTTGTGTTGTTTTAACGGTCAATAAAAACACACAGTATCTTTGTTGTGTACCATTGTAAACTCATATCAGTACGGCATGAGACACCGACACCTTCTATAGTTACATTGTATTGACAGGGCAGAAGAGGACATCCTAGAGCCGTATACAGGTATATAGACCTCTATATGACTCTGGGTTATTGTCATCTTTACAATTTAAAACAGGAGGATCCTGGAAACTGTCCAGGAGACATTAGGCGACCTTGACAATATGTACAGCACCTAACTTGAAGTACCCATCTTGAAAATGGGCAGAGAGACAATAAAAACCCAAGAAAATGCTGTCGGTCCATTTCTCTACCTCAGTTGTCTTTCCAATAAACATGGAAATCAAGTCCAGTGCAGAAGTAGAGATGCTGATAATAATGAACAATAGAGAGGCAATCTTCCCCCTGCTATTGAGCCTCAGTCCCAGATCATATAATAATACAACAACACCATCAACACAACAGATAGTCTTATGCCTCTCAAATCACAAGGAGATGGATGGATACCTGCAATCTGGCGAGCTGGGCAGTCCTAGCTACAATCTTATTGTAGGGGTCAACGATCTTTGTCCTTATCCTACGAGAGAAAACAAATAGGTTGAGTGCTGTTACTAGAGGTCGGATTTATTGAGGGTCTCTGAACACAAGTGGCGCAGCAGTCTAAGGCACCGCATCTCAGTGCTAGAGGAGTCACTGCACACCCTGGTTCGATTCCAGGCTGTATCACAACCGGCCGTGATTGGGAGTCCCGTAGAGCGGCACACAATTGGCCCAGCGTCGTCTGAGTTAGGATGTCATTGTAAATAAGAATTTGTTTTTAACTGACTTGCCTAGTTAAATAAAGGTGAAATAAAAAAACAAAAAAAGTTATATTTTGCCTTGATCATTCCCTGTGATGATGTGTTACGGTCTTATAGGCTTGGAATAGGTAGATAACGCAACTAACCACTGATACAGGGTAAGATGTTTTTTCAATACTGAGAGACGCACTGATGCTTATATCCAATTGTGTGACAGCAGCGCCCCCTATTGAATGTCTACAGCACTACAATGACAGCATATATTCCAACAGAGAAGTTCTTAAACTTTTTGGGTCTGGGAACCCCTTTTGTGATAGCAAATTCATCAGGGACAACCTCATTATCATTACACAAATACATAGTCTACAAGGAGATTTAACGTGACATCTGCAGTGCGAAAATAATATTTAAAAAGGGCCGCCTCTTGGCTAATTTCCTGCAATTCTACACATTTTGTCAAGGGGCACAGAGATTTTTTGTTGTTAGTGCTTTAAAGCTAATATACATCAATTCTACACATTTTACCACGAAGCAGAGAGAAAACATTGATGTTTTAAATATAAAAAATATACTGTATATAATCAAATCAAATTGTAATTGTCACATGCGCAGAACACAACAGGTGTAGACCTTACAGTGAAATGCTTACTTACAAGCCCTTAAGCAACAATGCAGTTTAAAGAAAATCCCCCCCCCCCAAAGAAAAATAAGCGATAAGAATAACAAATCATTAAAGAGCAGCAGTAAATAACAATAGTGGGGCTATATACAGGGGGTACCGGTACAGAGTCAATGTGCCAATGTGCGGGGGCACCGGTGTCAAGGTAATTGAGTAACATGTACATGTAGGTAGAGTTATTAAAGTGACTATGCAAAGATAATAAAGAGTAGCAGCAGTGTAAAAGAGGGTGGGGGGGAATGCAAATAGTCTGTGTTGCCAATGCAAATAGTCTGCGTTGCCATTTGATTAGCTGTTCAGGAGTGTTATGTCTTGGGGATAGAAGCTGTTTAGAAGCCTCTTGGAAGTAGACTTGGTGCTCCGGTACCGCTTGCTGTGCGGTAGCAGAGAGAACAGTCTATGACTACGGTGGCTGGAGTCTATGACAATTTTTAGGGCCTTCCTCTGACACCACCTGGTATATATGTCCTGGGTGGCAGGAAGCTTGGCCCCGGTGATGTACTGGGCTGCTCGCACTACCCTCTGTAGTGCCTTGCGGTCAGAGGTCTAACAATTGCCGTACCAGGCAGTTATGCTCTCGATGGTGCAGCTGTAAAACCTTTTGAGGATCGAGGACCCATGCCAAATCTTTTCAGTCTCCTGAGGGGGAATAGGCTTTCTCGTGTCCTCTTCATGACTGTCTTCGTATGCTTGGACCATGTTAGTTTGTTGGTGGTGTGGACGCCAAGGAAGCTCTCAACCTACAGCCCTATCGATGAGAATGGGGGTGTGCTCGGTCCTATTTTTCCTGTAGTCCACGAACATCTTCTTTGTCTTAAATCACGTTGAGCGAGAGGTTGTTGTCCTTGCACCACACGGTCAGGTCTCTGACCTCCTCCCTATAGGCTGTCTCATCTTTGTGTCATCAGCAAACTTAATGACGGTGTTGGAGTCATGAATGAACAGGGAGTACAGGAAGGGCCTGAGCACGTATTCCTGAGGGGCCCCCGTGTTGAGGATCAGCGTGGCGGATGTGTTGTTGCCTACCTGGGGGCAGTCCGTCAGCAAGTCCAGGATTCAGTTGCAGAGGGAGGTGTTTAGTCCCTGGGTCCTTAGCTTAGTGATGAGCTTAGAGGCCACTATGGTGTTGAAAGCTGAGCTGTAGTCAATGAATAGCATTCTCACATAGGTGTTCCTTTTGTCCAGGTGTTTTTATTCCATGTGCAACTCTGTGTTGTTGTTTCTGTCTCACTGCTTTGCTTTATCTTGGCCAGGTCGCAGTTATAAATGAGAACTTGTTCTCAACTAGCTTACCAAGTTAAATAAAGGTGAAAAATGTAAATAAATGTTTTAAAAGGGCAGTGTGGAGTGCAATAGATTGCATCATCTGTGGATCTGTTTGGGCGTTATGCAAATTAGAGTGGGTCTTGGGTTTCTGGGTTAATGGTGTTGATGTGAGCCATGACCAGCCTTTCAAAGCATTTCATGACCACAGATGTGTGCTACGGGTCAGTAGTCATTTAGGCAGGTTACCTTAGTGTTCTTGGGCACAGGGACTGTAGAAAGGCCCATGGAGTTGGTGGAATTGTCTTTTAATTCATGGCCACTTGCTCAGCTGGGCCAGGGGCGCTTTAATTAGGTCAGGTGGAAATGTCCGACAGATCTCAAATCAGTAAAAGGAGGACATCGCCACTGCCCAACCTCACTGCTTTCTTTTCCTCAACTCCGTCTAATCCAGACATTCTGTGCGTCCATGAATCAACGTAACTCCACCGAATATGTTACCTTTCATCTGAACTATGCTGCAATCGGGAGAGCGGGCCATCAGTTATAATATTTATTGTTTATAGTTATTACTGCGGAGCGAGGCTTGGAGCGCACGCTTCAAACCTGTTGTGTTATGTATATGGCCAATGATCACAGCCCTACAGACATTGATATATGGTTAAAATGTAATGAAATTACATGTACATATGAAGACTAACCTAGAAGGATGAAATATTAAACTTAATGATTTGCTGAATTGATAAATTCTTATATCAAATTGATGGAGATTATAGATTGTATAAATGAACAATTTATTTGCATTAATCCTTCTCTGGATTAACATGATGGTTAACATGGTTATGATCATAAATGACTCCATTCTGCTTCATATTGAATTCCTATGGAACCTTATTGCTGAATTATTCTGTTAATAATGACAATGATAGTTATCATTTGACTTTCTGATTTGAAATTTTATTGGGTACATGTTATTCTGTTTATTTTGTTATACAGCACAGACAAACTAACCAGTACATATACCGCTGTGTGGTTAAAGGAATTCCTGCCTCATCCATTCCTCTGTCATCTGACCATCCGTTCACCTTCACTATTGCCAGTCATCCTACCTGTCCAGCTACCCACACAGATTCCAATAATCTTTCAGTGACTATGGTGGTCTGCTTGAAACATGTTGGAATTACAGACTCAGACAGGGAGAGGTTGAAAATGTCAGTGAAGACACTTGCCAGTTGGTCAGCACATGCTCGTAGTACACGTCCTGGTAATCCGTCTGACTCTGCAGCCTTGCGAATGTTGACCTGTTTAAAGGCCTTACTCACATCGGCTGTGGAGAGCGTGATCAATTGGTGGAGTACTGTGGATACCAATATCCCTGTGAGCCTCCCAGGCCCATGTTGTTCAGGGTTAAGAAGAAACATTTTAGATGCATAATATTACATTGTATCCACGGTACTTGTATTGTATTACACAGGGATCCGTGGCTTTTGGCCATGGGGTCCGCAGACCCCACTTTGAGAACCCCTGTTCCAGCAAGTCCGAAGTGCCACGATGACAAAAACAAATATGTGCTAAAGGTGTATTACCTTCCAAAGACTCAATCCCAGTAGCTTGAGCAAGTAGCTCCTCATGCCTGGCTACCACCTGACAGGATAAATATTTAGCAGTCAGTAAGTCATTCAACACCTGAAGGAAAAGTGTCTTTCCTACAGAAAATGTATACATACCAGCCATCAGTAGAGAACAAACTGACTGTCTGGTTAAACTAATAGATAAAGATACAGGGCTAAAGGTCTCACATGAATGAGATACAGTTTTAGGTGACAGGTATACCTGGCTGTGGAGCTTCTTGTCCAGCTGACTGATACCCTGAGCCAGCTTGGTCAGCTGTTCTAAGATAACCGCATGGTGGATGGCCTGGGCTGTGTACGTCTTCACGTCAAAGTCCTCTGTGAGAAAATCAGCATAGCATTCTAGAGAAGAGATTGATAAATAGGAAAAATAGATTAGCTTGCTAAATCACTTCCTGGATTATTTCTTACCCATGGTAAAGCAACAATTTGGCCACATACATACCACTCCAAACGTATTTCCAAAGACACTTTTATTTTATCACAAGCAAAGAAAAGTATTGCAAACAGAAACGATTACGGTGCCTTGCTGTAAGTTGTCAATGGTGGACTGCACAGTCAACTCGGTAGCTCTCATTCCTAAACGACTACGTGGCTGATACACCTAGTTAAATAAAACAAAACATACACCTACGTGAAGTAAAGCTGAATGACAGAAAAGTACTTAAAATAAATGTTAAAATATAGCATTTTACCATCATTTAGCAGTGAATTCGTTGATGCTTCTCTCCTCCTTGTTCGCCACTTCATCACACGATGACGTAGAATTACAGGGACATGAAATTAACCAAACCAAACATTTTATTATTCTTAATAAAATATCAAATGATTTATATTTGTATCAACGTGCATTGTTATAACGTTACTTATCAAATAAATCCCCAAATAAAAAATATTTACTTTTTAGGTTCAAAGGTAAAACATGAAAGGTTGTTCGGAGGACACGCCCACTAACATACCGCGTGTTATTGTTTGCATTCGGGTGTTTGTCATCTTTAGCTAACTAGCTAGCTTAATTACATTAAATATGAACGTTATCTAGTCACACCAACGTTAGAATAGGTCATAAACTGCATGCAACAAACAGTTTCGACTGTATAAAGAAGAGCATTGCCATGCCAATCTAGCTAGCTAGCTAGCTAACTGACTAGCTCACTTTAGTGATTAAAACGTACTGTACGGTCTATGAAAATGACGACCACCAACATGATGGACATGTTTGAGGAAGGGAAAGTTCTGAAAATCTGTGCTCCTATGGTCCGGTATTCAAAGTAAGATTATCTGATATTCGTACATTTTCAATGACTTGTTCAGCGGTTTTGTGCAGATAGCTGAAATAGAATGAGCAATAGCTATAACTCGTCGTTTTTTTTTTCAACTTTTCCAGGTTGGCATTCAGGTCACTGGTGAGGAAATTTGACTGTGACATTTGCTTCACTCCAATGATAGTTGCTCCTGACTTTATGCGTTCTGTCAAAGCCAGAGACAGTGAATTTACAACTAATGAAGGTAATATGGGATCACTTTTTTTCTTCAAGGAAATATTAGATGCCTCTGAAACTACTGTCAATTTGGTGTCAATTCAAATCCAACTTTAATGCTCTCTGTCTCTCCCATCAGCTGACCGTCCTCTGATCGTGCAGTTTGCTGCTAGTGATGCCCAGACCCTGGCTGATGCAGCCTGTGTGGTCGCACCCTTCTCTGATGGAGTGGACCTCAACTGTGGCTGTCCCCAGCGGTGGGCCATGTCAGATGGCTACGGGGCATGCCTTATCAACAAACCTGAGCTGGTCAAAGACATGGTTCGACATGTCAGGAACCAAGTGGACAATCCTAACTACACAGCCTCCATCAAAATACGGTAAGAGTGATCAAATCACCAAATATAATTGTTTCACTTTTACTTCAATGACAAAAGTGCTTGTTAAAGCTTTATTTAGCAAATAACCTAAGTGTCATGAAGTTCCTTTTGTAGTTGTTGTTTCCTCTCCCTTTTCTCAGAATTCACAAGGACCTGCGACGTACGGTGGACCTGTGTCAGAAGGCAGAGGCGGCAGGGGTGTCCTGGATAACGGTCCATGGTCGAACCGCAGAGGAGCGCCACCAGCCAGTCCACTTTGACGCCATCAAGACCATCAAGGACAGCCTGTCAGTCCCTGTCGTCGCCAACGGAGACATAAAGACCCTCCGAGATGTGGAGACCACTCACCAGCTCACTGGAGTTGATGGTCAGTTCTATTTGTGCAAATCACAATTGATTCTTTATTCCCAATATTGTGCACTACTTGTGACCACACGGGACTCTGGTCAAAAATAGTGCACTCATTATGGGAATAGGGTGTCATATGAGACAGATGTGTAGTTATTTCCATGGGAAAGACACTCTTGATATAGCTTCATATTAAATCCCCTTATATAGGCCAAAGTGATCCACAATGAAAATAAACCACAACATGGGGGGTTTCTGGGGGGGGGCACTATCATGCTTTATTTTCAAAGAACTGCATAGCCCACTGTTTACTCGTTATCATAAACACTTTATCTGCTTTTCATCTGCATTTATTCTGTAACCTCTCATTCCCTCCACTCTCATTCCCTCCAGGGAAATCATTTTCTGTTTATTGTGCCATCTTAACATATATTCATTGTAAGTACATAAATGGGTAGCTAGAGGTTCCATTCACAGAAATAATTTGAGAAAGATGGAATATATCAATACAGAATCTTTATTGTTAAATGGCTCACTCAGGACACTTCCCACCCCACGTGCCCTGTCCTGTAGGTGTGATGGCAGCCCGGGGGCTGTTGTCCAACCCGGCCATGTTCGCTGGCTACAACGAGACCCCTCTTGAGTGTGTGTGGGACTGGGTGGACCTCGCCACGAACCAGGGGACCCCCTTCACCTGCTTCCACCAGCACCTCATTTACATGCTGGAGAGGGTCAGCTCCCAGCCCGAGAGGAAGGTGTTCAACTCCCTGCAAAGCACCGCCGCAGTCATAGACTACCTCCACAACACATATGGATCCCCAGACACACAGACAGTAGGCCTATCATAAACACTGGCTGGGTATAATTTATTGTATGTTATTAATCATATTTCCAATGGAATAAAAGCTTTTATTTACTATATTACCTTTTTTTCTTAAAAAAAAAAAAATCTCATTCTGATAGGAGTGCAGTGTGTGAGCACGTAAAAAAAAAATCAGAGTGCAGTGTGTGAGGCTGCAATAAAATCAGATTCACTTCAACATGTCCAGTCAGAAATGGTCAAAAGGTACAAACAAAACCAAACACATTACACCGAATTTCAACATATTTGTCATTTCCATGATGTGCACAGTATGTTATTAACAATATATGGCAGAACCTTATTGGTTCTCAGTAGAGGATAAAACCGTAAACGAACAGCTACTGTAAAATGTTATGTATGACGTCATTCCAATGAGACGAAAAGGGAGGAGGAGAAACAACTGTCTCCAAAGTTTGCTTTTCTCTTTTCAACCTCCGGTTTCTTTGTTCGGGTGCCGCAGAGTAAGTTACATACTTTGCATAATTATTACTATGTTGAACTTGATCATATGTGTAGTTACTGTGTATTTCACAAAAGTGCTAACGTTAGCTAGTACCAGTTAGCTCGAAAGCTATCCTGCCTTAGAAAAATATTGCCAGCTATAGTACCTGGCAGATGTCACTGCATGAGGCAATGTATACCAACCTACTATTTCTATGAGGCACAGCTACTATTTATATAATATAAGGACGTATGTTACACACTGAATGAAACGGCATACATTTAGTACTACTGGCTGTGATTTACCAAGCATGTGAACTTTGTAACATTACGTATCTAGCTAGGATAAGGGGCTTATCACTGAAACAGGAACAGCACTGTTCGCAATACATTTGCATTGGTGGTTTCGCAGTTAGCTGAAATATATCCATAGGAAACTAGCTAGCTACGTAGCCAGTTAATTGTTTATGTTGTTGACATCAACTATTAAACCAGTCCGTTTCCATTCTGGCAAAATAACCTACTGCCAGACTGGGAAAAGGACCTCTGTTGCTTAAAATGTTTAATCTTTTACAGACTGTATTTTTAGAGATGACTTTGCAATGGACTGCAGTTGCCCTCTTCCTCTATGTGGAAATAGGTGTACTCCTTATCCTCTGTCTACCCTTCATCTCAGCCACCAGGTAGGAATGAGCCCTAGGCAGTCCTGATACTGCAACAAGCCAGTAAGCAAAATTAAGTTGAAATCATGTTGAAAATACGTATTTTCCAGACATTGAGGTCAGGTTAATTTTCAGTTCTGAACAACATATGCAACAACATATCACACTGACCCTCAACACGGGGGCCCCTCATGGGTGTGTGGCTAGTCCTCTCCAGTACTCCCTGTTCACCCACAACTGCGTGGCAATGCATGACTCGACACCATCATTAAGTTTGCAGACTACACGACGGGGTTAGCCTGATCACCAACAGTAATGAGACCGCCTATAGGGATGAGGTCAGAGACTGCCAGGACAACGACCTCTCCCTCAAGGTGAGCAAGAGATTTAACAGATTTAAACAAGCACAAATCCTCACTCCAGTCGTTTGTAGTAATGCTCCGTAAAATTGGTTGCCAACCGCCATATAAAGTCCAAAGAAGAAAAAGAAGCCTGAAGGAAGGAGGAGAGATGACGAGAAACTCATTTGGTTTACCGTTTTATGTGTGGATTAATCGTCGGAGAAGTGGTCCTTGTGCATTTCATGTAAAATAACAACCCAATGTCTATATCCCAGGACAAATTAGCTAGCAACAGCAAGCTAGCTAACAAAATTGCCATAAATGTTTAATGCTTTTTGACTTGTCACCAAATTAATATAATTGGTTCAGAGTTTGTTTTTGATATTTCTACCTGTGTTTACTGATCTTCTGGTGTGTGTGAACAAAATCAACGTGCTCAGGCATCCAGTATGGTCAGCAAATAAGTTGCTCTGGATAGGAGCGTCTGCTGAATGGCCAAAATGTAAAAACAAATACTTGCATAGCATGCTGGGGAATTTTCTAATGACCCTGAACAAGTTCAAATTTGGTCAGTCCGGACCAGACCAAATGTGAAAGAGTCATAGACATCTAGGCCAGTGGCTCCCAACCAAAGTGCCGCAGCACACTTGTGTGCCTTCAAGAACTCTCAGCTGTGCTGCAAAACCTTTCATAATCTTGATTATTATTTTAGATGACTCATTTATAAACCTGTGGAATGCACATTACTTTTTGACTTGGGAGTGCTAGTTCCATGCATTAAATAGCACAAGGTTCTGTCCAGTGCACTCACACTGTTATTACAGTTATGTCATTTGAGGGACACGTTTCACGAGTGAAGTAATTTGCATCATTTTAGTTCATCTGTCAAAACAGACAGGTCTGATTAGGATTAGCCAGAGTAATTTATTTCTTAATATATGCCTCTGGGCTTAGCTATACCTTCCATAGAAACAACGTTTCTCCCATTCTTTTCTGCAGATCCTCTCAACCTCTGTCAGGTTGGATGGAAGCGTCTCTGCACAGCTAAGTCCGGGGGCTGACTGGGCAACTCAAGGACATTCGGAGACTTGTCAACGAAGCCAAGCCGGTGTTGTTTTGGCTGTGTGTTTAGGGTCGATGTCCTTTTGGAAGATTAACCTTTGCTCCAGTCTGAGGTTCTGAGCACGCTGAAGCAGTTTTTCATCAAGGATCTTTCTGTACTTTGCTCTGTTCACCTTTCCCTCGATCCTGACTAGTCTCCCAGTCCCTGCCGCTGAAAAACATCCCCACATTCACCGTAGGGATGGTGCCAGGTTTCTTCCAGATGTGACGCTTGGCATTCAGGCTCGAGTTCAATCTTGGTTTCATCAGACCAGAGGATCTTGTTTCTCATGGTCAGAGAGTCCTTTAAGTGCCTTTTGGAAAACTCCAAGTGGGCTGTCGTGCATTTTTTACTGAGGAGTGGCTGTCTGGCCACTACCATAAAGGCCTGATTGGTGGAATGCTGCAGAGATGGTAGTCCTTCTGGAAGGTTCTCCCATCTCCACAGAGGAACTCTAGAGCTCTGTCTGAGTAATCACCGTGGTCTTGGTCAGCTCGCTGACCAAGGCCCTTCTCCCCCGATGGCTCAGTTTTGCCAGACGGCCAGCTCTAGGAAAGTCTTGGTGGTTCCAAACTGCTTCCATTTAAGAATGATTGAGGCCACGGTGTTCTTGGGGACCTTCAATGCTGCTGAAATTTTGTGGTACCCTTCCCCAGATCTGTTCCTTGACACTCTTGGAGCTCTACGGACAATTTCTTTGACCTCATGGCTTGGTTTTTACTCTGACATGTACTGTCAACTGTGGGACTTTATATAGACCGGTGTTTGTCTTTCCAAATCCCGTCCAATCAATTGAATTTACTACAGGTGGACTCCAAGTTGTAGAAACATCTCATCTCTCATAGCAAAAGGTCTAAATACTTTCTGTTTTATTTATAAAACAAATACCTAAACTTATTTTGGCTTAGGTTTTTAGGGTATTGTGTGTAGATTGATTAGGGGTGGAGTATTTAATCAATTTTAATCCATTTTAGAATAAGGTAGTGTCTTTGGGCTATCATTAGACTGTTATATTTTCAAATCAATTCTCAGTGTAATTATTACGTGATTAAACCAATCATGTAAAGATGAATTAACTAGGAAGTCGGGGCACCACGGAAAATGTGGTTGAAGAGCTACTATTTCCCGAATGTAACTCTCTTCAGATATTTTCTTATCGATTACAGTCACTTATTAATCTATTATTACCTCAGTCATATTCTGAATGTTGCAAACTCTTGCAATGAGAAGTCCTTAGTGGACTAAACCGATATGATGGCTTGTTACACAAAATTAAAGGGGAGGGCATGTAAGAAAGAGCAGGACAAAAGACATAAGACTTCACTATCGTACACAAAGCTGATAACTAGGCTCATTGAAATGCTAATTTATATATTTACGACTGTATGTCATGTTATTTCTCTGTTGAAATCGCTGGTCCATATGCTGGAGAGTCGGGGACAGAAAGTCTCTGGTTTGTCCACCAGAGATCAGTCTTTTGTAGTTGTAGCTCTGTTATAATGGGTATGTCAGATGTACCAATGGTTGTTGATAGGGAAATGTTCTCCAGAATGGATCTTTCAGAGGACCAATCGGTAGTTCGGTATGGAAGTGTTCTCTTGTCTTCGGTCGAGTTTACTAGACTATTTTACATATACAGCTGCAGACTGTGAATGTGTACTCTTGTAGTTTTCTTAACCAGCTCTCTGGTCTTTAGAGTAGAAGCCATTTCAACATGGGTCACTGCGTTTTCTTGACTAAATGTAAATTTTGTCACGAGTGCTATTTACATCTTCTCACAAATAGTTTCATATTTATTCATATCAGTTTCCCAACATTTGTGTGTGACCCTGGTCAGTGGGAAATATACACATTCAGAGACACAGTTATACTGTCCTTCATGGGATCCCAAAACACAACTGATCTAACATAATTGCTATTTAAGTGCCCACGGATCATTCCAACCGTTTGGGGAATTGAACAATATTTATCTTTGTCCAAACTGTTGATGTTGTAGTTTTTGGCGGGAGGACTCCCTTTGTTCCACAGAGGTTTCTTTCCCTCAATATTGCATGACAAGGAAGAGCGAGTTTCTGTAAGGTATTTACGACCATCATAAAACGGCCAAATTCACCCCTCTCCCCCTCTGTAGAGCGGAACCACTGTAACCTGATCCTTCGGATCCTCACAGGAGTCATGACACTGTGATGTGTGAAAAGGGAAGGGGGGTGGTGGCCTTAGCCCTCACCCTCCGATCCAACAGGTCCCAGACCTGCTCAATGGGATTGAGATTTGGGCTCTTCGCTGGACATGGCAGAACACTGACATTCCTGTGTTGCAGGAAATAACGCACAGAACGAGCAATATGGCTGGTGGTATTGTCATGCTGGAGGGTTGTGTCAGGATGAGCCTGCAGGAAGGGTACCACATGAGAGAGGAGGATGTCTTCCCTGTAACGCACAGCGTTGAGATTGCCTGCAATGACAACAAGCTCAGTCCGATGATGCTGTGACACACTGCCCTAAACCATGACGGACCCTCCACCTTCAAATTGATCCTGCTCCAGAGTACAGGCCTCGGTGTAACGCTCATTCTTTCGACGATAAACACGAATCCGACCATCACCCCTGATGAGACAAAACCGCGACTCGTGTGAAGATGTGAACATAACTTTTTGCCAGTCCTGCCTGGTCCATTGACGGTGGGTTTGTGCCCATAGGCGACGTTGTTTCCGGGGATGTCTGGCGAGGACCTGCCTTACAACAGGCCTACAAGGCCTCGGTGCAGCCTCTCTCAGCCTATTGTGGACAGTCGGAGCACTGATGGAGGGATTGTGTGTTCCTGGTGTAACTCGGGCAGTTGTTGTTGCCATCCTGTACTTGTCCCGCAGGTGTGATGTTCAGATGTACCGAGCCTGTGCAGGTGTCGTTACACATGGTCTGCCACTGCGAGGACGATCAGCTGTCCGTCCTGTCTTCCTGTAAATCAAATCAAAGCGCTGTCTTAGGCGTCTCACAGTACAGACATTGCAATTTATTGCCCTGGCCACATATGCAGTCCTCATCATGCCTCCTTGCAGCATGACTAAGGCATGTTCAAGCAATTGAGCAGGGACCCTGGGCATCTTTCTTTTGGTGTTTTTCAGTAGAAAGGCCTCTTTAGTGACCTAATGTTCATTAATTGTTTATGGCTCATTGAACAAGCATGGGAAACAGTGTTTAAACCCTTTACAATGAGGATCTGTGAAGTTATTTGGGTTTTTACAAGTTATCTTTGAAAGACAGGGTCCTGAAAAGGGGACGTTTGTTTTTTTGCCGAGTTTATATATGTGTGTGCGTGCGTGCATTCTGATTCCTTGACGTTTTCCACATTTTGATACGTTACAGCCTTATTCTAAAATGTATTAAATAAATCTACACCCAATACCCCATAATGACAACGCGAAAACAAGTTTAGACATTTTTGAAAATGAATTTAAAATGAAAAAAACATACCTTATTTACATATGTATTCAGACCCTTTGCTATGGGACTTGAATTGAGCTGCAGCTGCATTCTGTTTCCAATGATCATCCTTGAGATGTTTCTACAACTTGATTGGTGTCTACCTGTGGTAAATTCACACACCAGTCTATATAAGGTCCCACCCTTGACAGTACATGTCAGAGCAAAAACCAAGCCATGAAGTCGAAGGAATTGTCCGTAGAGCTCCGAGACCAGATTGTGTTGAGGCACAGTTCTGGGGAAGGGTACCAAAAGAATTCAGCAGTATTGAAGGTTCCAAGAACACAGTGGCCTCCATCATTCTTAAATGGAATAAGTTTGGAACCACCTATACTCTTCCTAGAGGTGACCCCCCCCCCCCCCAAACTGAGCAATTGGGGGAGGGGGGCCGTGGTCAGGAAGGTGACCAAGAACCCAATGATCACTCTGACAGAGCTCTAGAGTTTCTTTGTGGAGAAGGGAGAAACTTCCAGAAGGACAACCATCTCTGCAGCACTCCACCAATCAGGCCTTTATGGTAGTGACCATCCATTTAAAACACTGTATCACCATCAATTTAAAACATCTCAAACATGTCCATAATTCTGCGTGCCCAGTTTAAAACCAAATTAAAAAGACCCCACACAATAAATCAAACATGGAATTAACACCAATAACAATTATTCATAACTGGTGTGCGTCCATAGGACAAAAACACACAAATGTTCAGGCATTCCTTATCTGGAATCTCCATTTACGGCCTAATCCAGATGTCTTTATACTTATAAAACTGCAGAATTTCACTAACTGCTCTCCCAAGACCACAGTTTTGGGAACATTGCAAAGAGCGAGATAATGACACCCCATCCTCTCCTGGAGGAGAGAGTGTACATTTCTTTAGCGTTCCCTATGCTACATCTTAATCAGCAAGGTTGCTGATTAAGATGTAGCATAGGGAACGCTAAAGAAAAAAGTTTCAATTACAAAGTCCACTGTCCTCCCTCCAATCATTAAGCGTTTGTTTTAATCCACCCCAACGTTTATGTACCCTTTATTTAGCATATACTACCCATAGACACGGTGACTTTTATCTGGCCACTGAGTCTAATAATTTACTTCCGTATATGACTGGTCTCTTTTCCCCATGAGTTTCCATAACCACCGCACCACCCGAACAAACATTTTAAAAGTTCATTTTAGGTTTGGTAACCCCAACTCTAATTTCTCGTGACCCCTCCTCCCTTTCGTCCATTCTATAAATCTATTTCATCATTCTTTTTTTTAGACATTGTCTTTAATTCTCGCAAGGATTATCCGACCCCAAAATCGTCTCCACTTCCTCCTATGTAAAATTATCCGGTTCTTCGTTACTGGTCCTGTGTTTAAAGACAGATAGTAATCGTATCGCTTTCGATGCTGCCCCTGTTACTTTGCTCAATGTAACGCTTTTCCCTGTCGTAAATGTAGCATATTTCTTATTGTAAGGAATCAGCGATACTTGATCCCAGGCATCTATTAGAAAGTTGTGTGAGACGTGGCCTCCAACGTCTCCCTTCACATAGAAACTGCCATATCTATGAACCACTATCGATCGAACCAAGACCGTACACCGTTTTGTGAGAGTTTCCTGCCCTGCTCTCTTCAAGAATGTTCGCTGCTTGTTATTTTGTAATAAATAAATAAAATTCAAACGCTCGCATCGCAGCATTCCCTCTGAATGCATCCGTTGCAGTATGCTCCATTACCACACTACACGTATTCTTCCAATAACCAACGGCCCCACATATAAAATAGGAATCTTATCGCCCTACACTTTGATGTTTTTTCGCTACGTTTCCCTCCGTTTTTTTGTTGTCTTACCTTGGCCATTGAAACCACTTATTGACTTTCATTGTGACTGCCTGTATTAACTAACCCCTTGCACAACTGCGAAATGAGCGGAGTTGGAGCATGATGCTTTGAGAGTGGAATCTATTTCATCCATATTCGAGCTGATTTGGTAGAATGCTTGTGCGCCTCTATGGCTTTTTAAAACTGCTCTTCCTCTAGCCCCGCTTTACAGGGAGAATCGGGACCGCTGGTCGCAAATACAATATTTATTATTCTGAAGCATCTCCCGATGGTGTCCAGAGTGTATCGATTTCTTCACTCCTGGCTCTAATACACGCCTTTTTTAAATTAACTATTTCCCATGGTAGCGATACCCACTTCCTCGGAGAGCAGTTATGGTATTTGTGCCTATTAATTGGTCACGTCACCTAATACCTTGTATAAGAACCAATGCTATAGCGTCTGCAAATTTATTACTGGAGAATACTGGTGACCTGTCTTATTCCAGTGGTATGCCTCATATCACTGTTGTTGATAACACACATTACCAACATTATTCCCACTTGTCTTCCTATTTCCACATAATCTGTCACGGTTCCCTGCCCCAATAGGGCATTAACCAACCTCTCCTTATTGCTACTGCTAATACACTCAAATCATGTTCAAACATCATTTTAATATATTTATTTATTTTCTAACCATGGATGACGCTCTCCTCCAGAACTTACGGGCAACCTTTTATCACTATCCACATGTTTATACTGTATTATTGACTGTATGTTTGTTTTACTCCATGTGTAACTCTGTGTCGTTGTATCTGTCGAACTGCTTTGCTTTATCTTGGCCAGGTCGCAATTGTAAATGAGAACATGTTCTCAACTTGCCTACCTGGTTAAATAAAGGTGAAATAAAATAAATACATAAAATACACTCTACTGCCTCACTGCCACTGTGGCTGGCACTTTCATCCCCCTTCCAGATCTCACAGAGGAATACCCCCACTAGGGACCTATCCTATACGGAACCTACCCTACACTGTAATGTCACTCATGGATTTCGGGACCTAACTTTATGGAACCTACCCTACACTGTAATGTCACTCATGGATCTCGGGACCTATCCTTATGGAACCTACCCTACACCATAATGTCATTCATGGATCTCGGGACCTATCCTTATGGAACCTACCCTACACCATAATGTCATTCATGGATCTCGGGACCTATCCTTATGGAACCTACCCTACACCATAATGTCATTCGGGACCTATCCTTATGGAACCTACCCTACACCATAATGTCATTCATGGATCTCGGGACCTATCCTTATGGAACCTACCCTACACCATAATGTCATTCATGGATCTCGGGACCTATCCTTATGGAACCTACCCTACACCATAATGTCATTCATGGATCTCGGGACCTATCCTTATGGAACCTACCCTACACCATAATGTCATTCATGGATCTCGGGACCTATCCTTATGGAACCTACCCTACACCATAATGTCATTCATGGATCTCGGGACCTATCCTTATGGAACCTACCCTACACCATAATGTCATTCATGGATCTCGGACCTATCCTTATGGAACCTACCCTACACCATAATGTCATTCATGGATCTCGGGACCTATCCTTATGGAACCTACCCTACACCATAATGTCATTCATGGATCTGGACCTATCCTTATGGAACCTACCCTACACCATAATGTCATTCATGGATCTCGGGACCTATCCTTATGGAACCTACCCTACACCATAATGTCATTCATGGATCTCGGGACCTATCCTTATGGAACCTACCCTACACCATAATGGCATTCATGGATCTTGGGACCTACCCTTAAAGGAACCGACCGTACTAGTACACAAGCATAACAATTTGTCCATACACACTCTCTGCGGCCTTACGATCACCACGGCTGGGACTTTCATTCCCCCTTTACGGGTCTAGTAGGGAACCAACCCCACTCGGGATTTACCCCCTAGGACTTACCCTCTGCTGGTACCAGCCTGCAGGTACCAGCCTGGCTTACCTTCCGGAACTTAGCCTAAAGCTATGACCGGTCGTAATACAATGGGACTACTGAATATGCTCAGGCTTTCTAGGTCTGTATCCTATAATTGGTTCAGCCTACGGCAACTTCAGGAGAGTAGAAAGCCAGCGGGAGGGGGATGGTCAGGTTAATATGTTTTATTTTTCTTCTGGTTATCTTGATCTCTTGCTCCCTCTTGAGTCATTTGTGTCTCATTTAATCAAACAGTTCACTTAAATCGTCAGACAAGCATCTTAGATTATTTTATTAAAACACGTGACTATATATGAAAAAATACATGTATGACAATGTAGACAAATCTAATAGTTCGAAAGAACAGACGACTTTCTGTCTACTAGGATTTGTTTTAGTCGGGGACAGTCCTAAGCTGCATCCAGTGCTATTTTATTAGACATTGACTTGCTGTTGCAGTGTTCTGAGTCTCAACATTATGTTTTTGTGCTGTTTTGCAGATGGCAGTGTATCTTCCAGCTGAGAATATGGAACAAAATGGCCAGGTTTTGGAATAAATTCTTCCTCGCCATGATCATAATCCTTATAGTCCTCTTCCTTGGTAAGCTGATGTCAAAAAGTGTCATGTTTTAATTTACTCACAGATCATAATGACAATCTCTCACCAGAGTTCTTACAATTTCATGTAATACTTTTGCAATCTCAATGTTTTACCATGTTTAACGATGTCGTACCACACCTGCACGCCCTCCTGTAGATGCTTTGCGTGAGGTGAGGAAGTATTCGGGCGTGGGAAACGGCAAGGAAGCTAATCTGCATCCCAACATGTTTGACCACCTCCACATGAAGCTGTTCAGAGCCCAGAGGAACCTCTACATCTCTGGCTTTACCCTCTTCCTCTGGCTGTAAGTCCTGGATCGGTCTGTCCATCACTCACCCATCGACATACTGAGTCCTCGCTGTGTCGTCATCACATTGGGATGGATACGGGTGAAAAGATAGCCAGTGCATGGATCGTCGTAGTCATAGAGATGTCTTAATTCATTACAATGACCATAACACTCTGGTCGTTTTCAGTAGGGCACACCGTTGCAAAATGTTTATCAACGGAAAACAAAAAATGTGTTCGGAAGGATAAGTTCAGGTGGCAGCTGAAGTATTGAACACAATCTATGTGTGTTGTTTCCCTACAGAGTTCTGAGGCGGGTGATCACTCTGATCAACCAGCTGGCGACGGAGTCTGGCACCACGGCCTCTCTGCAGATCAAGGCAGAGTGTGCCAACCAAACTGCCAAGAAATACATGGAGGACAATGAGCTATTGAAGCAGGTAAGATCATACCCAGTATCACTGCCCTTTCTGCACCTGAGCCCGTATTTGAAAGGGTCTCAAAAAGAAGAGGAGCGCTGATCTTGGATAATGCCCCCCTTGTCCATGAAAGCGTATTCATTTTGATCTAAAAGGCGTAACTCATGCTATATCAGAATTCCTACTCTGAGATGTGGGCCTTCATCCACACTAAAAGAAACTAACGTTATTTTGGTACTGCATATGGTTGAGAAGTGTGGTAAGTGGTTCATGTTTGTCATTCTTCCTCGCCATGACCTGTGTTTGTTTCAGACTCTGATGTATGGGAAGGGGGACAAGGCCACAGCGGAGGGAAACGAGCTGCTGAGGTCAGAGGTGGAGAAACTGAGAGGAGAACTGAAAGGCTCAGAGGAAGGTAAGGAAGAAACACACAATCATTTTGTGACAGACTGAATAATAGAACCACAAATCCAATAATATTTCAATAAAGTGAAAATGTACAACTACAATAACCAACCAAATGAAATCGGACTATAATGACAAAAAAACAAACATGGGCTTCAATTTCTGTTCGAGAATGTGCACTCTGACCCATAGCATGTCACCTTGTAGATAGATTGGAGGATATGCATGGGAATTGGATGATAGTGGGAATGCTTTGTGGTTAATGTTTTCCCTAGCCTTGGAAAAGTCCCAATCCGAGATGGAAGCTATGAAGAAACAATCCGTTGGACTGACCAAAGAATACGACCGACTGCTGAAAGAACACCAGGTAACCCCAGACTTGCTCGTACATACAGTATCTACACTTAGCCTACAAAAGTATTCACACACACCCTTGACTTCATCCAAATGTTGTTACATTTTGAAAATTGCTGAAATGTCTTGAGTCGACGTATTCAACCCCTTTCTTATGGCAAGCCTAAATGAGTTCAGCGGTAGCGATAGTGAATGTTCCTGAGCGGCCAAGTTAGTTTTGACTTAAATCTACTTGAAAATCTATCTATGGCAAGACCTGAAAATGATCAACAACCAATTTGACAGAGCTTTAAGAGTTTCAAAAAGCATAATGGGGAAAATACTTCTCAATCCAGGTGTGGACAACTCTTAGATTTACCCCATAAAGACACTCAGCTGTAATCACTACCAAATGTGCTTCTACAAAGTATTCACTCAGGGGTGTGAATACTCATGTAAATGAGATATTTCTGTATTTCATTTTCAACAAATAGTGCCAAAAAGGCTTTATGGGGTATTGTGTATAGATGGGAGAGAATATTTTTTTTATTTAATCCATTTTGAATTCAGGCTGTAACACAACAATGTAAAATTAATCAAGAGGGATGAATAGTTTCTGAAGGCACTGTATATATTTGATATTACTGCTCACCCTGCCTTGTTCAAAGCTGTATATTATTACCCTGCTCAAATGTAGACAGAACTACAGCTCTGACTTTAGTACTACTATTGTACATTTACTTGTGCCATGTCAGATATACTGTATATTCTTTATTTTTCCAGGATCTTCAAGAGAGTGGAGATAAAAAGGATGATTGATTGGGCTTATGACTACAACGGTCAGAATGTTTACAGATCGAACCAAGAAACCAGAAATACTGTCAGGCACGCTGTCACTTTCCTTTGACATACTGAAGCACTGTGCATGATGTCACCAAAATACTCCTCCAAGGCCTCACTGAGCCGCCAAACCTCAGATAAAAAGCACCTGAGCACGTTTGTAATAGAATAGCTACTAGACCAGCCTAGAAATAGTGTTTCTATAATTCGCTGACTTTTGGAGAACGGATAGCAGTTCAAGCTTCAGATTACAGTGGTCGTCTACTGTGAATATATTTTTGATGTAATGGGCTTGCTATGTAGTTTTTGTCCCCTGTATATCGCAAGAGCACCACCATTGCATTCATCCTTCTTTTATTTTTTTTAGCCTTAGCAGCAATGCATATTACAGATTGAGTTGTATGTGTTTTGTAAAGCAAAATTAGCATTGAGTTCATAGGGGTAGAGAAGCTATATTGAGTCATTTTTGTTGTTGAATATTTGATATCAATGTTCTTCATTCCTCTTAGATGTGGAGGGTTTGTGAATATTACACAGGGTCACGGTCATGATTTTCTGCTTTGTAATAAGGATAGTGAAATGGAAAAGTCTGGGGAAATTCATCTTTCCTCTTCTCACCCTGACTCCCTGTATTGACTGTCGTAGCCCAGGGTTTGGGTTGGGTAGACTGGGTCAGCACTTGGAGTGGGATTGATAAGCGACCAACAAATCTTCCTCTAGCCTCCATCCCCTATCTCTTATAGGGCCCCAGTACTGTACTGTACATCCCCCAGTACTGTACTGCACATCCCCCAGTACTGTACATTACATTCCAAAACTAGCGAACAGTAGCATCGCTGACAGAATAAGTGCCTTTCAGATGATTGTAGATATATTTTCAAGTACAAAAATCTGGTTGGAGTAAGAAAGTTGTTTTCAATATTTCAGTATGGCTCATTATTAAAGTTTTTTTTGCGGCTAAATCTGTTATTTTTTACTTTGGAAAAATTGTCTCCACATACCAACATGTTATCCCATATTAAAAATGTTTTATTTTTGTAGATATTCTCTTTGTTTAATCGAAGAAATACAACTATATACATTCAGATGTTTTAAGGGTGTGAGAAATGCCATCCATTTCATTTGTTTAAAAAAACAAACAGAAGGGATTCAATTAAAAATGTTCCTCGGTATCACTTGCCAAATCAACATATATTTGGCCCACGAACCCCAGTGATTGAAATAATCACCTGTATAATATTCAGTGTTTATTCACTAAATGTAGGTCCAAACTTCATTCAACCTGAGAATTGGCTATGATGTTTTTGTTCTGAGATTTTGGCACATTACGAACTCTATTCAATTCGTATCGTGGAAATTCAGCACGCGTGTGATTAAAATATAAAGGCAGATTCCAACGTCAGCGGAGACTGCATTCACGGTAAACGCGGCATACAGTGCATTCGGAAAGTAGTCAGATCCCTTGACACTTTCCACGTTATGTTACATCCTTATTCTAAAATGTATTAAATACATACAATTTCTCAGCAAACGACACACAATACTGCATGGCAAAGCGAAAACAGAAATACCTTATTTACACAAGTATTAAGACCTTTTGCTATGAGACTCGAAATTGAGCTCAGGTCCATCCTGTTTCCATTGATCATCCTTGAGATGTTTCAACAACTTGATTGGTGTCCACCTGTGGTAAATTCGATTGATTGGACATGATTTGGAAAAACACACACCTGTCTATATAAGGTCCCATGTTGTCAGAGCAAAAACCAAGCCGTGAGGTGGAAGGAGTTATCCGTAGAGCACCGAGACAGGATTGTGCCGAGGCCCAGATCTGGTGTAGGATACCAAAAAATGTCTGCAGCTTTGAAGAACCCCAAGAACACATTATCCTCCATCATTTTTAAATGGAAGAAGTTTGGAACCACTAAGATTCTTCCTAGAGCTGGCTGCCTGGCCAAACTGAGCAATCGGGGGAGAAGGGCCTTGGTCAGGGAGGTGACCTTCCAGAAGGACAACCATCGCTGCAGCACTCCACCAATCAGCCCTTTATGGTAGATTGGCCAGACGGAAGCCATTCCTCAGTAAAAGGGACATGACAGCCCACTTGGACTCTCAGACCATGAGAAACAAGATTGAACTCTTTGGCCTGAATGCCAAGCGTCACATCTGGAAGAAACCTACCACCTACTGTGAAGCATGGTGGTGGCAGCATCATGCTGTGGGGATGTTTTTCAGTGGCTAGATTGGGAGACTAGTCAGGATCGCGGGGAGGATGAACAGAGCAAAGTACAGAGAGATCCTTGATGAAAACCTGTTCCAGAGCGCTCAGGACCTCAGACTGGTGTGAAGGTTCACCTGCCAACAGGACAACGACCCTAAGCACACAGCCAAAACAACGCAGGAGTGGCTTCGGGACAAGACTCTGAATGTCCTAGAGTGGCCCAGCCAGAGCCCGGATTTGAACCTGATCGAACATCTCCAGAGAGACCTGAAAATAGCTGTGCAGCTACGCTTCCCATTCAACCTGACAGAGCTTGAGAGGATCTTCAGAAAGGAATGGGAGAAACTTCCCAAATACAGGTATTCCAAGCCTGTAGCGTCATACCCAAGAAGTCTTTAGGATATAATCGCTGCCAAAAGTGCTTCAAGAAAGTACTGAGTAAAGGGTCTGTAACGTAACTAAATGTGGAAAAAGTCAAGGGGTCTGAACACTTTCCCGAAGGCACTGTATTTGGGCTCAATTGGAAATTGCCTTTACATTTCTATCCCGCAATCGTAGCGCTTCAGCGATAAGGATTGAATAGAGCCCTAAAACGTTCAAACGTACATACACAACCTATACACATTGACACGCAAACTGATTGACCAATAAATTGTGAATTTTCTTAACTTCTCATAATGAATGGCACCTACAGTGGATAGTCACTGATGGTAGAACTATAAAACAGTGTAATGGTTCAGTGGATGTGCATTTGATATCTATAATGATCTTTGCGTTGTTAATTGTATGTATCACAATTTATTGTGATTTTACTGTAACTTTCGAGACAGAGATTCATTTACTACCAGTATACAATACTTCCACCTAGTGGATTTGATCAGAATTTAAATAAAAAAAGCTCCTGCTGCACAACAAAGGCAGAGAACAGCTATGGTAAGCTGGCACAGTGGCATCCTGTGGCACAACACAGTCACACAGACATGATGAACAGTAGCCCTGTTTATACCTGGTGCTAACATGTGTCCGTTGTCCTCATTCTGATTGTGCCCACATTTTTAGACAGGTGCATTGTGATGTGATCGTGATCAGATCTTACACAACAAATTCTCCAGTGTTAAATCAATACTGAGTGTTACATTTAACACTGGTCCTTGTCTATACTGGTCTATACTTTTCAGTGTTAAATTAACACACTGCTTAGTGTAAAGACTTATTTGAATATTTCCCAGAGTGCCTTGTCTTTCGAGTGAATTGTGGAGTTACCACCCATGATTGTATTTGTTAGTGACAAAGATATGGTTGTTGCATTCATCCAACGTTGGTCCTTTGGCCTTCACCAAGTGAGAACTTAAGTGAATATGTTATCATTAAAATAAAATTATATAAGACAGTACAACACAACTCACGAGTCCTTATTTTGAGGACTTAGTTTGAACCCTACAGTGGCTAGAAACTCACAGGCAAAATCAAAACAAATCAAACCTTTTGTCACATGCGCCGAATACAACAGGTGTAGACTTTACTGTGAAATGCTTACTTACAAGCCCTTAACCAATAATGCAGTTCAAGAAGAGTTAAGAAAATATAACACAATAAGTAACACAATAATAATAACAATAACGAGGCTATATACAGAGGGCACTGGTACCGAGTCAGTAGGCGGGTGTACCCGGCCCGTCAGAAAATCCAGGATCCAGTTGCAGAGGGAGGTGTTCAGTTCCAGAGTCCTTAGCTTAGTGATGAGCTTCGTGGGCACTATGGTGTTGAACGCTGATCTGTAGTCAATGTATAACATTCTCACATAGGTGTTCCTTTTGTCCAGGTGAGAAAGGGCAGTGTTGGGTGTGATTGAGATTGCATCATCTGTGGATCTGTTGGGGCGGTATGCGAGTTGGAGTGGGACTAGGGTGTCCTGGAGGCTGCTGTTGCTGTGAGCCATGACCAGCCTTTTAAAGCACTCATGGCTACCAAAGTGAGTGCCATGGAGCGGTAATCATTTAGGCAGGTTACCTTCGCTTACATGGGCACAGGGACTATGGTGGTCTGCTTGAAACACGTAGGTACTACCGACTCGGTCAGGGAGAGGTTGAAAATGTCTGTGAAGACACTTGACAGTTGGTCCACACATGCTTTGAGTACACGTCCTGGTAATCTGTCTGGCCCAGCAGCTTCGTGAATGTTGACCTTTTTAAAGGTTTTGTTCACATCGGCTACTGAGAGCGTTATCACACAGTCATCCAGAACAGCTGGTGCCCTTGTGCATGTTTCAGTGTTGCTTGCCTCGACGCGAACATAAAAGGCATTTAGCTCATCTGGTAGGCTCACGTCACTGAGCAGCTCGCGTCTGGGTTTCCCTTTTATAGTCCGTAACAGTTTTCAAACTCTGCCACATCCAACGAGCGTCAGAGCCGGTGTAGTAGGATTCAATCTTAATCCTGTATTGATGCTTTGCTTGTTTGATGGTTCATCTGAGGGCATAGCGGGATATCTTATAAGCGTCCAGATTACTCTCCCGCTCCTTGAAAGTGGCAGCTTTTGCCTTTAGCTCGATGCGGATGTTGCATGTAATCCATGGCTTCTGGTTGGGATATGTACATACAGTCACTGTGGGGACGACGTCATCGATGCACTTATTGATGAAGCCGATGACTGAGGTGGTGTACTCCTCAATGCCATTGGATGAGTCCCGGAACATATTCCAGTCTGTGCTAGCAAAACAGTCCTGTAGTGTAGCATCCGCGTCATCTGACCACTTCTGTATTGTAACTGGTACTTCCTGCTTTAGTTTTAGCTTGTAAGCAGGAATCAGGAGGATAGAATTATGGCCAGATTTTCCAAATGGAGGGCGAGGGGAGAGCTTTGTATGCATCTCTGTGTGTGGAGTTTTTTTCTCTGGTTGCACATGTAACATGCTGGTAAAAATTTGGTAAAAATGATTTAAGTTTGCCTGCATTAAAGTTCCTGGCCACTAGGAGTGGCGCTTCTGGGTGAGCATTTTCTTGTTTGCTTATGGCCTTATAGAGTTGGTTGAGAGAGGTCTTAATGCCAGCTTCGCTTTCTGGTGGTAAATAGACGGCTACAAATAATACAGATGAGAACTCTCTTGGTAGATAGTGTGGTCGACAACTTATCATAAGGTACTCTACCTCAGGCGAGCAATACCTCGAGAATTCTTTAATATTAGACATTGCACACCAGCTGTTATTGACAAATAGACACAAACCCCACCCCTCGTCTTACCAGAGGTAGTCTCTGTTCTGCCGGTGCATGGAAAATCCCGCTAGCTCTATATTGTCCGTATCATCGTTCAGCCACGTCTCGGTGAAACATAAAATGTTACAGTTTTTAATGTCCCGTTGGTAGGATAATCTTAATCGTAGGTCATCAATTTTATTTTCCAATGACTGCGCATTAGCAAGAAGAACGGATGGCAGTGGGAGTTTACAGTGGGAGTACGGATTCTCAGAAGGCAGCCCGAGCGGTGAGTAATGGCTGTTCTGATGTCCAGAAGTTATTTTCGATCATAAGAGACGGTAGCAGCAACATTATGTACACAATATGTTAAAGAATAAGTTACACCAAAAAAAAAACCTAACAAAATAGCACAATTGGTTGGGAGAATGTAAAACGTCAGCCATGTTCTTCGGTGCCATCTTGATATAATCAGGTGTGCAGGTCACATTATGCTGGGTGGCAAAGTGATGTGTAATTCCTAGTAGAATCCAGACAGAGTGGGGTTCGCCTACGTTTGGAGCAACCTGGCATTCACCAGCAACCTGCATTCAGAATGATTGGCGGGTTGGGAAGAATAAGAGATGAGACTACCTAAAGCATCTAAACTGGAACAACCATTTCGGTGCCGGGTGCAATAAGTCCAAGTAACATATTGGATTAGTTTAGAAAATTGCATGTTATTTATATTTGAGTAGCATAAGAAAAATTAATTAATCAATGTACATGCAAAAACATAGATATTGAAATAAACAATTTAAAAAATCTACCTGCAATAGAGCATTCTGGGAAATATAATGATGGGTGTGGTTTTGGTTTAACCCTTGTTATTAACACCAACAGTGGGGTTCTTTTACACCACTGAGTGTTCATTTAACACTTGCAGAGCTACAAATGTTAAACTGAAATATCAACACTAGGTAACACTGACCAATTTGCTGTGATTAAGTGTAAACGGACAAGATCAGGATGAAGGATGCATGTTCGAACCAGGTATAAACAGGGCTATTGAGATCATATTTTGGCAATGTTTACAGTAGAGAAACACAGAGTGTCTGACATTCTCTTTCAACAGATTGAGGCTGTCTAACAATATTATAATGTAGATGACCTTGGGAGTTGTGGCAAAAATACTCAGTGACCGAAACTGGACTCTCGCTGCAGTAAAAACAATTAACCAATGGTTAACAAATCCAATCAAATACTTTCGTTGAAAAAAAAACAACAAAGATGACATTCTTTGTTGTTACATTTGTGTTTTTGTCAAATACAGCAGGTACATCCATGAAATACGTCAGTTATATCAAAACATTATTATTATTATTTTTAAATATACATAACCTAGACAGGTTCAGTACAAATATATAATTTATGTTCTATGAGATGGTCTGGCGCCCAGTGTTGTTGGTTCCTGCACATCTCGCGTGTGTGTGTAACATGAGAGATCAGGGGAGATTGTCTCAGACTGTCACAGCCGTGTCTCTCTCTCTGTGTTGTTGTAGTCTGTTGTGGAAGTCCGTAGCGATTGGTCCGAGTTGGAGGCTAGGACTTCCTCTTTCCTGAGTACCTCCAGTTCTGCTCCTCCGTTGGCCACTTGGTGGGCACTGCGTTCCTCTCTCCGCAGGTGTCGTTTGAGCAGCACGAATCCCAGTATACACAGCAGGAAGGAAACTGTCCTCAGGCCCATAGTTAGACCCAGGTAAGCTATCCTGAGGAGAGAGAGACCAGGGGATACACACACTCAACGTCTTGACATTACACTGGTGATTCAAGTGGCAAGGCTACTGGGGTTGCCTTCAATATTGTCTTGAAAATCAATGTTCAGCGTCTGATGTTATAGAGGGTATGCCTCTCCGACATTATAACTTTGAAGTAAGTGTGTGGTCTGTGTGCGTTTTTGTTGTGTATCAGGCTTGACCAGTAGTGTGTATGTGTGCATTACCTGTATGCTGTAGTGTTGTATATCCGACAAGCTCCTCTCCCTCCGCATCTCTTCTGGCCCCACTTCAGACACGTGGTGTCGATGATCGCCCCAAAGTAGATGGGCGCTGGGATGCCCGCTGTTATAACACAAGTACACACGAAATGATCTACCAGTAATACGGAGGTGGCTAATCTTGGTCATGGAAAAGGGCAATGTGTGCAGGATTGTGTTCCAACCCAGAGCTAACACACCTGATTCACAAGTAATCATTTTTCAAGGATTACCTTTGCAACAGAGTGGATTTTTAAGAGGATTTTGTTCAGGGTATTAATCCTAATAGAAGCTGATTAGTGGAGAAATGTGTGACTTGGAAACAAACTGGCTGCAGCTAGTTTTATATCAGGGTTGCTAAGCTGCGTTGGCTCTGAGACGGGTATGGCTTGATCAGACAGGAGTAGGAGGAAGTTGCCCCTAGACGCTGATCTAAGGATAGTTTTTTGCCCCCCACATGTTAACATTTTGGGTGGTAAACTGATCCTACATCTGTGATCTGACAGTATTGACTCACCAAGTGTACGTGTGGACAGAGTATGGAACCCCAGAGCCAAGGACTTCAGTTGAGGCTTGATACACCTGCATGGAAGAACACCATCATCAACTTGAACTTTACCATAACTATGAAAACAGATAATAGATATAGATCTGAAGATATTATAAATGAAATGTTATGATATGAAAGTATCAACAAATTAGTTATGGTTCATTATTTAGTTTGCATACTAAAACCGCTTTAACTTCTTATGGCTGGGGGGCAGTAGCTTGGATGAATAAGGTGCCCAAAGTAAACGGCCTGCTCCTCAGTCTCAGTTGCTAATATATCCATATTAGTATTGGATAGAAAACACTCTTGAGTTTCTAAAACTGTTTGAATGATGTCTGTGAGTATAACAGAACTCATATGGCAGGCAAAATCCTGAGGAGAAATCAAAACCGGAAGTGAGAAATCTGAGCTTGGTATGTATTCACCACAGTTCCCATTGAAATCCCCTTGAGATATTAATGATGTTGCACTTCCTAGGGCTTCCACTAGATGTCAACCGTGTATAGAAATTTGAATGAGACTTCTACTGTCTTGTGGGACTGAATGAGTGCAGAATGTATCAGGTGTCTGGCAGTCAGCCATTTTCTGATCATGCGCATTCCTCATGGTTTCCACCTGTGTTCTATTGCTCATCAAGACACAAAGGAATACTCCGGTTGGAACTTTATTGAAGCTATATGTTAAAAACATAATGATTGATTCTGTACTTAGTTTGAAATGTTTCTTCGACCTGTAATATAACTTTTTGAAGTTTTTGTCCAATGTAACGCTGACCAGAATGAGCGTTTGGATATGTATATGAAACGCGTTAACAAAAGGAGGTATTTGGACATAAATAACGGACATTATCGAACAAAACAAACATTTATTGTGGACCTGGGATTCCTGGGAGTGCTTTCTGATGAAGATCATCAAAGGTAAGGGAATATTTATCATGTAATTTCTTGTTTATGTTGACGCCAACATGGCGGCTATTTTGACTATTGTTCTGAGCGCCGTCTCAGATTATTGCATGTTTTGCTTATTCCATAAAGTTTTTAAAATATCAGACACATCAGTTGCATTAAGGAGAGGTATATCATAATTCCATGTGTATATCATCTACATTTATGATGAGTATTTCTGTTGAATGATGTGGCTATGCAAAATCACTGGATGTTTTTGGAACTAGTGAATGTAACGCGCCAATGTAAACTCTTATTTTATATAAATATGAACTTTATCAAATAAAACATACATGTATTGTGTAACATGAAGTCCTATGAGTGTCATCTGATGAAGATCATCAAAGGTTAGTGATTAATCGTATGTCTATTTGTGCTTTTTGTGGCTGCTATCTTTGGCTGGAAAAAAATGGCTGTGTTTGTCGTTTGTTGGTGACCTAACATAATCATTTGTGGTGCTTTTGCTGTAAGGCATATTTGATATCGGACACTGTGTTGGGAAAAACAACAAGATTACCTTTATAATGGTATAAGATACATGTATGTTTGAGGAATTTTAATTGAGATTTTTGATATTTTGAATTTGGCACCCTGCACTTTCACTGGCTGTTGTAATATCATCCCGTCAACGGGATGTCAGCCCAAAGAGGTTTTAAAGGTCAATTCAAAAGACTAGTGTTGTTGACATAATGTAAGTTGACTGAAGACGTTCTGACGAAGCCAGTGAGTACTACTGACCTCTGTTGGTAGATCAAGGCACTGTCAGAAGCGTCTTTTTTATTTTATTTTTTACCTTTATTTAACTAGGCAAGTCAGTTAAGAACAAATTCTTATTTTCAATGACGGCCTAGGAACAGTGGGTTAACTGCCTGTTCAGGGGCAGAACGACAGATTTGTACCTTGTCAGCTCGGGGGTTTGAACTTGCAACCTTCTGGTTACTAGTCCAACTCTCTAACCACTAGGCTACCCTGCCTGTCTGCCCTTACTACCTTGCTATTTTGTTTTTATTTAATTTAATTTGGCAAGTCAGAACAAATTCTAATTCACAATGACGACCTTCCTGCGAGGCCGGGGGCTGGGATAAAAAAAAAAAAATACAAATATAGGACAAAACACACAAAGAGAGACCTAAGACAAGAACATAGCATGGCAGCAACACATGAAAACACAGCATGGTAGCAACAGAACATGACAATAACATGGTAGTAACACAACATGGCAGCATCACAACATGGTACAAACATTATTGGGCACAGACAACTGCACAAAGGGCAAGTAGGTAGAGGCAACAATACATCAGCCACAAAAGCAGCCACAACTTTCAGTAAGAGTGTCCATGATTGAGTCTTTGAATGAAGAGATGAAGATAAAACAGTCCAGTTTGAGTGTTTTTTGCAGCTCGTTCCAGTTTCTAGCTGCAGCGAACTGAAAAGAGGCGCGACCCAGGGATGTGTATGCTTTGGGGACCTTTAACAGAATGTGACTGGCAAAACGGGTGTTGTATGTGGAGGATGAGGGCTGCAATAAGTATCTCAGATAGGGGGGAGTGAGGCTATTCAGCTGTTCTCTCAAGACCCAGAGCAAAAACAGAAGCAGACCCATCTCAGACAACTGAGACTCTAAAAATATCAGAACAAAAGGAAATAGGCCACTTCCAGTAACTTCATTTGTCCCAGAAAGGGCAACACATTTCATCAGGGTCAGCTGATCGAGCTTTGGGCCGATCTGCTGGATTGTGGTTTGTGTTCGTGTGTGTGTGTGTGTGCGCGTGCATGTACATGCATGTTTGTGTTTGTGTGTGCGCATTTGTGTACATGCTCAAAGCTGGCCAAGGCTAATCAAGGACTAGTTTTAGCCAGTAACAGTACCGCACCAAATCACATATTATACTTTCCTGAAATACAGTAAAACCTCTATTGCTGACTTTCCTATAACCCCTATGAAGTATGCCGCGGGATAAAGATTTCAATTAAATGTACTTAAAGTGTACTGAATCTATATTTCCTGCTATAACCCTGAATGGACACACAAGCGGAGAGTAGGAAGAACAATGAGCCGACTCATAAAAACGTCTCTCATTCCAGTCAGACCACATAATTGAATCACCTGAAAGCATCATGTGACTGTCTCCTTGCCCTCCATAAAGTCTGTTGCAACCATAGAGATAGATAGAAGACTCATCTTTGTATATGTGCCATTATAGCGTCTGTGACAGCATGTGCAGCGCCATAGTGCCCCTCAGTGGAGATGTCAAAATACCTATAAAACCTAGTGGTCAAACAGGGAAATGGTTCCCATCGTTTTCCCACCATTCATTTTTTCCTATAGGGGATTTTAGAAACACTTAAATAAGGGCTGTGTTTCGCTTACCCTGAGACGTTTTGATAACTGTGTAAATCTCTATCGGACAAGGTGACTTATCAATATATTTGCCTGTATTTACCTCCCAAAAAGGAAATGCTAATTAGCTGTTAATGGTGGGGAAACAATTGGAACCAATTCCCTTAATGAACTTTGGGTTTTATGAATATTATGACTAGAATATTATGAAAGGCTATTTACATTTCCTTCTTCCCAATTGCCGGAACACTCCGGATGACCCGGTTGGACATGACTCCACCCAGTTGACTACATTAAAATGGTGGAAGCCCTCAATGACACTGCCCATGCTAATATGACCTTTTGACCACTAGAGGCCTCTATGGTTGCAACACGGCTCTTTAAGGCCGGAATTCAATCTGATCGCGATTTGTCTGCTATGCAGCTTTTAAAGGCAATGGTTCCGCGTTATAGCTCATCATAAACACTGCATATGTCACCTCAATCAAAAATGACCTAGAAATGGAGCATAGCAGACAAAGCGCAGTTGAATTGAATCCCTGCCTAAGTCTGTTACACAGACTACATTCAACTTCTGGTCAGCCATTCTGTCACCCATTGTGAGCTAATTTCACTACAGTGAAATTTGAGAACTTTCAGGGTGAGTTCATTCTGAACAAGGTGGTGCAAGTAAATGTAGTAGACTTTATGCAGGTTAGGTTCTCTCAGTAGCCATGGTTACACCTTGCATTAACGTGATTGTCATCATCCGGTCACTATCTGATCGAGATTTTGTTGGTCGACACATGGTAATATATGTCTCTTATCTGCCCACTTCGTCCCTATTGTGACCAGATTCCCTGGTCCCTCCCTGTATGCAAATGATTCCAACCTCCCTTGGACCTCCCATTATGACACAAGCTGTATTAAATCGACAGGAAACAGCACACTTTTATAGTCAATAGTTTTAGACTCTCATCATTACAGCCTACTTTTGTTATCCAACGATTCAAGTCTGGGCGTAATAGACTACTGTCCCGGTAACCTCGACTTGTCCACAGATGGACAAATAACAAGTCAGAGAATCTCTCCCATCTCTAAAAACGTCACCACACAAATGAGCTGAGTATCTGGATGTGTGTACAAAATACAATTATTGCACAGTATAAATAAAAATTATACTTAGGCCCTAATGCACACAGTAAAAACAGAAACAGGTTATGTTACAGGGAATGCATTTCTGTAGCCTAAAATGTTTTCAAATATTAGAATTTGCGCTGGCATTGAACGTGGGAAGGGGAGAACCGCTTTTCTCTTATTCGGGACAATATCTCTTCATAAATATCTTTATTTCTATTTGCCATTTTAATCAGAGCTGGACCTCGGTATTGGACTGTGGCATATCTGGCCACAGTGTCAGTAGGCAGTTGGTTTCTAAAAACATGTTCTTAATTCAATTGGCTGGTGTGATTTTTTTAAGAGGCCGGGACAACTGTGACGTTAGCCAAATGTATACACTTTCGATTTGTTTACACCAAGGATATTCGTACAAGATGTGTCTTTCACTACCACCAGAGGTGGTCAGAAAAATACAATCACAATCAGATCACAATGCGTCTTTTGATCATCTACACCTGTCGACGCACAATACGAATGTGGACATGATCAGGACAACGGACGCATGTTAGAACCAGGTACAAATGGGGCTTCTGATTGTTTCCCCTTTAAGGTACCTTGTTGAAGCCGGAGCCCCAGATTTCTTTGTGCTGTCTTGCCAACTGCTATGACCATCCCTTCTTGTTTGTGTATGGGTGTGTGTGTGACTGACCTGATGAGGACCATGTAGCCTGGCGTGCCACCCAGGGAGATGATAAAGGAAGTGATGACAGAGAGAGCCAGGAAGTAAGGGAAGACACGGTCACAGTCGTCTCTGTGAGGACAGTGGCCTACACTGGCTGTCAGGTTACCACTGCTCAGCCCTGCTGCCACCGCACAGCTACAGTTAGAGAACACCTGCAGAAGCACACAGACACACACACACACACACAGAGACAAGACAAGACAATTTGACACAAAAACAGAAACAACATCATAACTTGCTGCTTCAAAAGTTTTCCATAAACCCACCAGGGTGCGAGTCAATTCTGACTGAAATCATACTGAAATTAAATTGACCTTTACCCTGTTGCTCACAAGTCAGTTTACATCTCAAATGGCACCGTATTCCCTATATAGTGTACTACTTTTAAACAGAGCCCAAAAGTAGTACACTATATAGGGAACAGGGTGCCATTTCGGGATGCAGCCTCCGTGCTGGCTAAGATTCTCATCTCACCGTGTTCTTCCCTGATCCTGTGGAGGTCTGGCAGCCAGCCAGGCAGGGAGAGACGTACGTGATGCCGTTCTCTCCACAGACAGGGTCCCAGTCTCTGTCTGAACACACACAGTCTGAGTTACAGGCTGAGAATACTGAGCGCTCCTCATACGATACACCAACCACCCTGAGAGAGAGAAAAAAAGGAGAGAAAGAGAGAGAGAAAGTGGGGCTGTTATTAATAGGAGATTTAATTCAGATAGCGCTTTTCTTTAAACAGATAATCTAATGAATACAGACATGATTTGACCTCTGCCCGCCCAGATACAGAAGGTGTGATGTGTATTTAATCAAATGCATAATAAGATATGTCCTGAACAAAAATATGAATGCAACAAGTGTCGTTCCCATGTTTCATGACCTGAAATAAAAAAAATCCCAGAAATGTTGTGCACAAAATTGTCAACATCCCTGTTAGTGAGCATTTTATCATTTGTCAAGATAATCCATCCTCCTGACAGGTGTGGCTTATCAAGAAACTGATTAAACAGCATGATCATTACAAAGATGCACCTTGTGCTGGGGACAATAAAAGGCCACTCTAAAGTGTGCAGTTTTGTCACACAACACAATGCCACAGATTTTTGAGGGAGGATGCAATTGGCATGCTAACTGAAGGAATGTCCACCAGAGCGGTTGCCAGAGATCTAATGTTAATTTCTCTCCCATATAGTTTTCGAGAATTTGGCAGTACGTCCAACCGGCCTCACAACCGCAGACCACATGTAACCATGCCAGCCCAAGACCTCCACATCCGGCTTCTTCACCTGCAGGATCTTCTGAGACCAGCCAACCCGGACAGCTGATGAAACTGAGGAGTATTTCTGCCTGTAATAAAGCTCCTCAGTGGGAGGACCTATGGCTGTACACCTGCCCAGTCATGTGAAATCCATAGATTAGGACATAATGGATTTTTAAAAAAGTGACCGATTTCCTTATATGAACTGTAACTCAGCAAAATCATTTAAATTGTTGCATGTTACGTTTCTATTTTTGTTCAGTATACTTTCACCGACTCAATGAATACTAATGTTATCAACCAAATTCAGTGTCGGTTCTGATATTGACATTAGCAGCAAACAGTCTTGACAGAACCAAGGGGCGTACAGTACAGTAGATGGGTGAAATGCCTGATTCGCTATTCTAGACCACATCTCTCCAGTGTTGGAGGTATGCTGTCCTCTAGGAGCAATTATTAGCATACGCACTCCAGCATGTTACCTGTTTGTGGTGCTAGGAATAGAACATTTAGAGGGTAAATATGTATGTACCTAAGGGCAACTTCTACCAAGAGCTGTGTGTGTGTGTGTGTGTGTGTGTATCAACCCACCGGTTGTAGGGCAGCGTGATCCCAGCCACTTTGGCGTTCTCGCAGCTCATGACGAAGAAGAAGAGGGATAGGAAGTAGCCTATCAGAGAGGTGCCGAACGCAAACTTGGCCGCTCCCATGATGCTCAGCTTCAGCCTCTTCATGAGCAGGCCGCCAGTGAAAATTCCCAACGCCACGGCAGGGATGTTGATTGTACCTGGAACCAACAACACACACTCTGTAAACATTAAGACCTGGGTCTCATTCTTTAGAAATGTTCTTCATTCCTAGTCGTGGAGGATTTAGGCCAGGGCTAAGGTCTTGATGACAGGTTCAATGGGACTGAAACACCAGGTGAGCCAGCCAAAGCCCTAAACCAGGCATTCACTTTCACACAATACCATACTGTAGCTTTTGCTACCTTTCATACCACTGTAGCTATACGTCTACCTTTTATGCCAGTGCTATTCCACAACCAATTACATACAGTACAGCAGAGTAGAACCAGGCCATACCGCCTGAGACTCAGCCTTTGATATAGTTGACAGTAGAGAGAACACACAGTAGCGCTGTCCAACTCCCACTCAAAGACCAAAGCTATTCATCAATGTACAGATATCATATTCTATATGTCCGTTCTATTACTGTAGTTATGCTAGATATTGCATTACCTTTCATACACAGCATGCAATGGTCAGGTCAATAGTGGAGCATGAGGCCTATTTAGATCAGCATTCACATTTGAGGGTTGAATCATAACACATTGTATAGCTCAATAAAACAGCGCCTTTGACCTCCTATTGCTTGATCTAGTCTTAACAATATTGCATGCATGTGCTTATCTATGCATAAAGCGAGTCCTTTCAAGTTTCCAATCTAAATTGAACTAGCTCACGCATGAGATGAATCAAGGCCAGTGTCAGGGGTAAAGCGTTACGGGGTAAAGCGTTACGGGGTAAAGCATTACAGGGTAAAGCATTACGGGGTAACGGGTTACAAAGTAATGGGTTAGAGTACTCGGATGACTTTTTTTTGTGGTAACGAGTAATTTTTCTATTTAATTCATCAGTTACTTAATTACGTTTTCAAATAAGCAAGTCATTCATTTACAATATTATTATTATTTATTTTTTTCTAACTAGTGAGACGCAGAGACAATAGAATTTGCATGGTGGAAGAATTCACATTACTTTGAATTGGTAAGGGGAAAAGGACATGAACGTCACAGTAAAAAGCTAACTCTGCCTCGGGGATAAGTGCCTGTCCACTGCGAAGAACTTCACTTCAAATATCAAGAAGCACCTTCAGTCTTTTTCTTGTGCCGTATAACGTTAAATCGCTCCTTTAGAGGAAAGCAGTGAAATAAATCAACAAGGTGTTTTTATTTTTGACTTTGAGTTCTGAATGTTGGAAGGTGCATGCGTTGTCCTTTTGAAAAGGCTACGCTGCTGCAACTTCTATGAAAATAATACAACTAATTGGTATCTAGACAATCTGGTCGTTGTGGTTCACGATTTGCATGTTTGGAAAGGGCTATTGCTCGCGTTAACTTGTGTGTTTTCATATCTCTGCGCCAAGTTTGTATCTGTGTTTAAAACAGATTGGTAGCCAGTTGACCTTGTATTTGAGCTCTCCTTTAACTGTGCCCAGTTAGGTTTATACCCCGCCTTCGGAAAGTATTCCTACCCCTCGACATTTTGTTGAAAAAACAACCTGAATTGAGATTTTGTGCCAATGGCCTACACACACAATACCCCATAATGTCAACGTGGAATTATGTTTATTTTTTATTAATTCAAAATGAAAAGCAGAAATGTCTTGACTCATTAAGTATTCAACTCCTTTGTTATGGCAAGCCTAAATAAGTTCAGGGGTACAAAAAAAGTGCTTAACAAGTCACATAAGTTGCATGGAATCATGATTTATTAATGACTACCTCATCTCTGTACCCAACACATACAGATAATTGTAAGGTCCCTCAGTTGAGCAGTGAATTTCAAAACAGATCCAACCACAAAGACCAGGGAGGTTTTCCAATGCCTCACAAAGAAGGGAACCTATGAGATGAGTACAAATAAAAAGTAGACATTGAATATCCCTTTGAACATGGTGAAGTTATTAATTACACTTTGGATGGTGTATCAAAAAACCCAGTCACTACAAAGATACAGGTCTCCTGTGGTGGAAACAGTCAAGTGATGTGAAGATGTGAATCATTTCTGGAGGCACTGTATATTGTATGTATTATGTTTTACTTATGTGTAAATAATTCAACAAAATAATGTATTTATTAAAGAATTGTAAAGGATATATTTAATCTGTCATTATTACTTGAGCTGGTATAGGCCAGAGTTATAGATTACGGACGAAAGGCACATTTTTGGACAGTAGCCACTAGGCCAGGGATTGGCAACATGTGGCCCACGGGCCTAAACCGTCCTGGAAGTGATTTTCTGGGGGTGAAGAACACTGTAAAATCACAAGGACTTCAGATGAAAGAGTTTAATTTAGAAAATCTGTTCTTAATTATTCCCACAAAAAAAATATTTAAAAAATGTGATCGTGTCTCAATATAATCATGGTATGAAATTATTATCATTTTCATATACAACCTCTTTTTGGGCTTAGTTGTGTTAAATTTGCAGTGTACAAATGACTATAATTATGTTCCTTCCCCCCAACCATCCGCTCCTGCAAAAATTGTCCGGTGGCTTAATCTAGTTGCCTACCCTTGCACTAGGCCTATCAGTCGTCAGAGTCTCACCATTCAAAAGTAGTAAGCATAAAGCTCATTCTGATAGCCCCTTAAAGGTCCAACACAACTGCTTTCATCTCAATATCAAATCATGTCTAGGTAACAATTAAGTACCTTGCTGTGATTGTTTTCAATTAAAATGGTCAAAAAGAAACAAAAATAGCTTCTTAGCAAAGAATCTCAAAGAATCTTCTCAAGCAGGAATTTACCTAGGACTGTCTGAGCGGGGAGGGGAAAACTGAAAACGATCTGTTATTGGCAGAGAGAGGTTTGGAACTCTTTCTTATTGGTCTATTAACTCATTTACAGCCTGGTGATGTCACCATGCAGGCCAAAACTTTGTCCCATCAAAAACAGGCAGAAATATCAGGTGGTCTTTTCAAAAAGCTATTACACTAAAAGGGCATTATCATAATTTTCACAATTTCACAGTATTATTCCAACCTCATAGTGTGGAAATAAATATAAAACACAGGAAAAACATGCTTTTGACTGCACTGGGCCTATAAGCTTGACCTAGAGGCGAAAGAAACGCACACCTATTTAGGCGAGGTGCTGGCAAGCGGGGTGGACCACAACAAAAATACCACACACTCTAGGAGAACCACACACTCTAGGAGAACCACACACTCTAGGAGAACCACACACTCTAGGAGAACCAAACACTCTAGGAGCTCAGATGCAAAAATGTTATGTCCAACGTTTCGACAGACAAGCTGTCTTCATCAGGGTATCAGGGACAAACACTGCGGGTGACTCATTTATATAGTGTCAAAAGACACTTGTTTTTGGTAACGCAGAAGTAAAGTAACAAGTTACTTTCCATAGTAAATCATGTTGTAACATAAGTTCCTTTTAAAAGTAACGTTCCCCAACACTGATCAAGGCAAATAAGCAATATGATTGGCCAACCATACGTACCCATCAGGAAATTGGCTTTTGATGCGGACTGCCCGTAATGCTGCTCTATGTACTTGGGCTTGTAGGTTACCATGCCGATGAGAGAGTTCAGCTGAATGATGGTTACACACAGGTAGATGAAGTACACTGGGTTCCCCAGGAGGGTTTTCAACGTTGGTATGAAATCTAGATGAAAAACAATCAACAGAACAGCATCACCTGTCAACTACATCATCAGTTGTTAAGGTCATTTTTGTCTACCTTTTTCCATACTATGGTAATTTCATCCAAAGCAACCTGAATTTGATATACCATTGTACCTGACCAGACTTTAAAAGAGCCTTTTTAAACTCCAATCATTATCTAAACCAGAAAATGTTCCAATTTCATCCCCATTCAACAAAATACCTTTGGCCATCTCCAGAAAGCTGGCTGGCTCGTCGGCTTGGTACTTATGCTCCAGGAGAGGGGAGTCTTTGATGAAGCTGGTCTGCTCCGGGGTACACTGGGCTGGGCCTCGGTCTGATGGGATGGGCAGGGAACGGGGCAGGAACCAGAAGGGGATGGCTGAAAGCAGGGTGATCACCCCAGCTACAAGGTAACCTAACCACCAGGCCCCCACCCAGCGAGCATCACCAGGGCTTATGGTGATACTCTCTATACAGGGAGGGGAGACACAGCACTTGATTAAATTGGATTGATTAGGATCCCCATTACCCGACACCAACGGCGACAGCTAGTCTTACTGGGGTCCGACATATAACGAAAAAGACATTGCAGACAAAAGACTTTACAATGTACATACGTTTTAAAACATGAACATGTAGTGTGTGTGTGCATCTATCAGTTACACATACATGTCAGTACATATATGTAACAAGAGAAGGCCATGGTGATAGTCTCTATAGAGGGAGGACAAGCACAGAGAGAGAGCTGTGACTGTTGGGGACTAAAATACATTATGAGTAAACTAGCAACGTTCCTAGCGACAAGACTTACTGGAGAGAGAAAACAAGCACAGCACAGCTGCTTTTTGTGCATATCTTAATAACCATCTCTCCTGCTTTATATTGGTTACTCAAATGTAGTAGCTGACGTCACTGAGCACACTAGTTCAATTAGTCGGATAACCTAGAATCTAGAAGCATGATCATACATAACAAACACTTATTGAACACAGTCAGCGAGTGCACTCTAGGAACGACAATGAACTCAACTCAGAGCGCTGTTTGTTCGTCCAATAGTAACCGAACAGAGGTGAATGCCCTGTCTCTGTCTAAACTGGAGAACTCACTATTTACAGTGCAATAGTGTGTAGGCGGCCTAGACAGAATACTCAGTGTTTCGCTAGATACCGGTTACTCACCCATGTTGACAAATCCAATGTCCACATATATTTTGGCACACAGGGATCCCAGTAAATAGCCAAACACAGGACCAATGACAGCTATGGTCTGAACGCAGCCTGAAATATGAAAGACACACACACGCACGCACGCACGCACACACACACACACAGCAATTGATTTATTATACTAAAACCAGAGACGGTTCCATTAGGCAGTACACAATAAGACGGGTGTGTGTGATTTTTAAAAGGTCAAAGAGATGCCTCTGCTTATCTGGAGCATTTGTCCATTCATGTTATCACAAAGAGCT
Organism: Oncorhynchus gorbuscha; assembly: GCF_021184085.1. Lineage (NCBI taxonomy): Eukaryota > Metazoa > Chordata > Actinopteri > Salmoniformes > Salmonidae > Oncorhynchus > Oncorhynchus gorbuscha. Next base: position 20,673,769 of record NC_060186.1, on the reverse strand, counting down.
AGATTAGTGTTAACCAGCAACAGCAGACATCTGCATGGCAGATGTTTTGGTAGTGAGCAGCCCCTCTTGAGTTAGAAGTTCAGAACGAGAAAGTGTAGGCCATATAGAAATAATTACACTCAAATTGAAAAATCATAAAATCTAAATAATGACCATTTTTTATTATCCTAATCGAGATGTAGATAACATTTCACATTCCATTGTAAAAAAAAAGGCTGCATGAGATTTCTGTAATGTAACTGGCAATGTCTGCTTTGCATGTAAAGCTGGGAGCCACTTGTGGCTCTAACGCAGTTCCACCTCCCACACTGTCTAAACATCAGCTATGCGGATGTTGGCTAAAGCGGATCTGATTGAATCGGACCCTTAGTGTATGAATCAGATTGAAAGGCAGTTTATTCAGACTGTCAGATCTACTTAGCATATTGTACTTCAAATCATGCACAGTGACATTATCTAAAATGTGTTTGTTTTTCCAATTGGTGTATTACCAATGTAAAATGCAGCATTTTCCTCCCTGGCGAAATCATCTATATACGAGATCCCAAGGGGCTGCACTGGCGTCTCCCCGATCCCTCGTAAGACGTTCCCCAGGAACACATAGATCCACATGGAGAGGTTGGACTCTCCTTCACAACCTACTGGGAAGGGGGAGAGAGAGAATAGTTACAGCACTGTGTGTGTGTGTGTGTGTGTGTGTGTGTGTGTGTGTGTGTGTGTGTGTGTGTGTGTGTGTGTGTGTGTGTGTGTGTGTGTGTGTGTGTGTGTGTATCCATGAGTACATGTTTGTGTGCGTACAGTTGTGTGTGCGTGGGTTTGTGTTTGCGTGGTGGCATGCATGTACATGAGCATGTGTGCGTGTGTTTTGGTGACACACCTGTCCCTGTGCTTGGTGCCTCAGAAAGCGGGTCACCCGAAGCTAGCGCGGCGGGTGACAACAGACGCGCTGGACATGGAGAGAGGTTATTGGTTGAATTCACTGACGATCGGATTGACGTTTCGAACTTATAGCTGCGTACAAAACACCAATGCGACTGTTTAGCGAAGGGAGGGGAGAAAGCACCACGTTATACAGTTAGAGAGGACAGAGACAAAGCAGAACAGGAGTGCAATGAAACATTTAGGAAACAGCGTTTTATACATTGAAGTAGATCATGTTATACGCGATACTTAACGATAGGAAGAAGCTTTCATGGCTTCCGCTGTAAAATACAAAACAATTGGCAACTGAATGTGTTTTTTGGAAAAACATCTCACAGCTGTAAAAATGCATATAGTAAAACTTCTCTTGTCGTTCAGTAAAGAGACTCCATACAGCGCAGAATATATTCTTTAAGATTCACTATGTTCCCATCTTGTGGGAGGGATGAAACATTCTGACTGATCAAACTTTCATGACCAAGCCAAGCTAATGAGAGCACATGATAACACACACAACCATGCGTCATCCCACAAACGACGGTATGCAACATATAAAATATGTACAAAATACAGTATATTAGCATATCACTACAGAGTCACAGTGATATCTGTCCTTTCCCAGACTTTATCCAAACACACAGAAATACAGAACATTCGGAAAGTATGTCCACATTACGTCACAGCCTTATTCCAAATGGATTAAATACATTTTTCCCCCATCAATCTACACACAATACCCCATAATGACAAAGCAAAAACAGGTTTTTAGAAATCTTTGCAAATGTATATACAAAAAATAATAATAATAAAATTCACATAGTATTCAGACCATTTGCTTTGAGATTCGAAATTGAACTCAGGTGAATCCTGTTTCCATTGATCATCCTTGATATGTTTCTACAACTTGATTGGAGTCCACCTGTGGTAAATTCAATTGATTGGACGTGATTTGGAAAGGCACACACCCCTCTAAGCATTTTTCCTATTTTGTTGCGTGGAATAATTTTTTTTATTTTTTTTTTATTGTGAAACAAACAAATGAGGGAAAAAAACAGAAAACTTAAGCGTGCATAACTATTCCCCCAAAAAAGTCAATACTTTATAGAGCCACCTTTTGCAACAATTACAGCTGCAAGTCTCTTGGGGATATGTCTCTGTAAGCTTGGCACATCTAGCCACTGGGATTTTGCCCATTTTTAGAGACAATACTGCTCCAGCTGCTTCAAGTTGGATGGGTTCCGCTGGTGTACAGCAATCTTTAAGTCATACCACAGATTCTCAATTGCATTGAGGTCTGGGCTTTGACTAGGCCATTCCAAGACATTTAAATGTTTCCCCTTAATCCACTTGAGTGTTGCTTTAGCAGTATGCTTAGGGTCATCCCTAAAAACGTGTCTCTGGAAGACTGAAACAGGTTTCCCCTCAAGATTTTCCCTGAATTTAGCGCCATCCAAAATTCCTTAATTTCTGACCAGTTTCCCAGTCCCTGACGATGAAAAACATCCCCACAGCATGATGCTGCCACCACCATGATAATGTTCTCGGGGTGATGAGAGGTGTTGGGTTTGCGCCAGACGTAACGTTTTCCTTGATGGCCAAAAAGCTCAATTTTAGTCTCATCTAACCAGAGTACCTTCTTCCATATGTTTGGGGAGTCTCCCACATGTCTTTTGGCAAAAACACCAAACATGTTTGCTTATTTTTTTTTTAAAGCAATGGCTTTTTTTCTGGCCACTCTTCCATAAAGCCCAGCTCTGTGGAGTGTATGGCTTAAAGTGGTCCTATGGACAGATACTCCAATCTCCGCTGTGGAGCTTTGCAGCTCCTTCAGGGTTATCTTTGGTCTCTTTGTTGCCTCTCTGATTAATGCCCTCCTTGCCTGGTTCAAGAGTTTTGGTGGGCGTCCCTCTCTTGGCAAGTTTTTTGTGGTGCCATATTCTTTCCATTTTTTAATAATGGATTTAAAAATGGTGCTCCGTGTGATGTTCAAAGTTTCAGATATTTTTTTATAACCCAACCATGATCTGTACTTCTCCACAAGTTTGTCCCTGACTTGTTTGGAGTGCTCCTTGGTTGTCATATTTCCCCTTGTTTGGTGGTACCCCTTGCTTAGTGGTGTTGCAGACTCTGGGGCCTTTCAGAACAGGTTTATATATACCGAGATCATGTGACACTTAAATAAAGTCCACCTGTGTCCAATATAACAAATGATGTGACTTCTGAAGGTAATTGGTTGCACCAGATCTTATTTAGGGGCTTCATAGCAAAGGGGGTGAATACATATGCAAGCACCACTTTTACATTTTTATATTTTAAACAAATGATTTTCTTCTCTTCACCAATTTGGACTATTTTGTGTATGTCCATTACATGAAATCCAAATAAATATCTATTTAAATTACAGGTTGTAATGCAACCAAATAGTAAAAACGCTAAGGGGGATGAATACTTTTGCAAGGCACTGAAAGGTCCCATAGTTGACAGTGCATGTCAGAGCAAAAACAAGCCATGAGGTCAAAGGAACTGTCCGTAGAGCTCAGAGAAAGGATTGTGTCGAGGCACAGATCTGGGGAAGGGTACCAAAACATTTCTGCAGCATTGAAGGTCACCAAGAATACAGTGGCCTCCATCATTCTTAAATCGAAAGTTTAACAACCAAGACTCTTCCTAGAGCTGGCCAAACTGAGCAATCAGGGGAGAAAGGCCTTGGTCAGGGAGGTGACCAAGAACCGATGGTCATTCTGATAGAGCACCAGAGTTCCTCTGTGGAGATGGGAGAACCTTCCAGAAGGACAACTATCTCTGCAGCACTCCACCAAATCAGGCCTTTATGGTAGAGTGGCCAGACAGAAGCCACTCCTCAGTAAAAGTTACATGACTGCCCGCTTGGAGTTTACCAAAAGGAAATGAAAGACTCTCAGACCATGAGAAACAAGATTCTCTAATCTGGTGAAACCATGATTGAACTCTTTGGCCTGAATGCCAAGTCTCACGTCTGGAGGAAATCTGGCACCATCCCTACAGTGAAGCATGGTATTGGCAACATCATGCTGTGGAATGTTTGTCAGCAGCAGGGCCTGGGAGACTAGTCAGGACCGAGGGAAAGGTGAACAGACAAAGTACAGAGAGATCCTCAAAGAAAACCTACTCCAGAGCGCTCAGGGCCTGGGGCGAAGTTTCACCTTCCAACAGGACAACGACCCTAAGCCCACACCCAAGACAACGTAGGAGTGACTTCGGGACAAGTCTCTGATTGTCCTTGAGTGGACCAGCCAGAGCTTGGACTTGAACCCAATAAAACATCTCTGGAGAGACCTGAAATAGCTGTTCAGCAACGCTCCCCATTGAAATTGACATAGCTTGAGAGGATCTTCAGAGGAGAATGGGAGAAACTCCCCAAATACAGGTGTGGCAAGCTTGTAGCGTCATACCCAAAAAGACTCGAGGCTGAGTAAAGGGTCTGAATACTATGTAAATGTGATATTTCCGTTTTTTATTTTTATTATACATTTGCAAAAATTTCTAAAAACTTGTTTTTGCTTTGTCATTATGGGATATTGGGTGTGGATTGATGAGGAACCAAGATTTAATAAATTTGAGAATAAAGCTGTGAAAAAATGTGATTTTTTTTTTTGAATACTTTTTGAATGCACTTTAGACTGGCATTTCCCTTAAACACAGGATAACTGGAAACGTGATTCAGACTAGAATACACACACATGCACACACACTACACATATTCAGATAAGCTTTAGCTTACTGTACCACAAGTGCATTCAGAAAAGCATTTCACTAGACCCACAATAACATCTGCTAAATATGTGTACGTGATAACATTTTATTTGAAAAGGAAGCTGGAAACGCAAGCATTGTAAGTTAATCCTCCTTCAAAATAAAAGTCAGTAAAACCTCACCGTCCGATGAGGAAGTGTGGCAGAGCGATGATGAATGTTCCCATGGCCATCAGTACACAGCCCATGGCTATGATCTTGGGCCGATGCAGCTTTGCACCAAAGTAACTCACGAATGCTATCACCAACAGGTTACCTGGTAGGGCGACAGACAGACAGACAGACAGACAGACAGACAGACAGACAGACAGACAGACAGACAGACAGACAGACAGACAGACAGACAGACAGACAGACAGACAGACAGACAGACAGACAGACAGACAGACAGACAGACAGACAGACAGACAGACAGACAGACAGACAGACAGACAGACAGACAGACAGACAGACAGACAGACAGACAGACAGACAGACAGACAGACAGACAGACAGACAGACAGACAGACAGACAGACAGACAGACAGACAGACAGACAGACAGACAGACAGACAGACAGACAGACAGACAGACAGACACAGAATTTGACTGTTCTTAGCTGCTATTTAAATTCTCAAATTGACAAATCTGATGAATCGAGATTCAATTTAGAAATTTCAAAAGTGAAATGTACTTTCAAATAGAGTAATTCTAGTTACAACTCTATTTGGATACCGTTCCTGAATGGAGTCTTGAATTGTCGAGTTGACATGGAACTGACTCCAGCTCTGACACAATGGTCTGCTTCGATTTATTCACAATCACAATGCCTAATTCCTCTAATTGATGTACAGTTGGAGTCAGAAGTTTACATACACTTAGGTTGGAGTCATTAGAAGTCATTTTTCAACCACTCCGCAAATTTCTTGTTAACAAACTATAGTTTTGGCAAGTCGGTTAGGACATCTACTTTGTGCATGACACAAAGTAGTGCATGAAAGTAGTGCATGACACAAAGTAGTGCATGACATTTTTCTACTTTGTGCATGACACAATTTTTCCAACAATTGTATACAGACAGATTATTTAACTTATTATTCACTGTATCACAATTCCAGTGGGTCAGAAGTTCACATACACTAAGTTCACTGTCTTTAAAGAGCTTGGAAAATTCCAGAAAATTATGTAATGGCTTTAGAAGCTTCTGATAGGCTAATTGACATCATTTGAGTCAATTGAAGGTGAACTGTGGATGTATTTCAAGGCCCACCTTCAAAGTCAGTGCCTCTTTGCTTGACATCATGGGAAATCAAAAGAAAAACAAATTATACCCCAGGAAAACAAATTATAGACCGCCGCAAGTATGGTTAATCCTTGGGAGCAATTTCCAAATGCCTGAAGGTACCACGTTCATCTGTACAAACAACAGTACGCAAGTATAAACACCATGGGACCACGCAGCCGTCATACCGCTCAGGAAGGAGACGCGTTCTGTCTCCTAGAGGTTAACCTTCTTTCGTGCGAAAAGTGCAAATGAATCCCAGAACAACTGCAAAGGACCTTGTGAAGATGCTGGAGGAAACGGGTACAAAAGTATCTATATCCACAGTAAAATGAGTCCTATATCGACATAACCTGAAAGGCTGCTCAGCAAGGAAGAAGCCACTGCTCCAAAACCGCCATAAAAAAGCCAGACTGACTGATATCTCAAGATATCAGTCAGGAAGTTAAAGCTTGGTCGCAAACGGGTCTTCGAAACTGACAATGACCCCAAGCATACTTCCAAAGTTGTTGCAAAATCGCTTAAGGACAAGAAAGTCAAGGTATTGGAGTGGCCATCACAAAGCCCTGACCTCAATCCAAAAGAAACATTTTGGACAGAACTGAAAAAGCGTGTGCGAGCAAGGAGAACAACAAACCTGACTCAGTTACACCAGCTCTGTCAGGAGGAATGGGCCAAAACTTATTGTGGGAAGCTTGTGAAAGGCTACCTGAAACATTTGACCCAAGTTAAACAATTTAAAGGCAATGCTACCAAATACGAATTGAGTGTATGTAAACTTCTCACACACTGGGAATGTGATGAAAGAAATAAAGGCTGAAATAATTCATTCTCTACTATTTTTCTGACATTTCACATTCTTAAAATAAAGTGGTGATCCTAACTGACCTAAAACAGGGAATTCTTACTAGGATCAAATGTCAGGAATTGTGAAAAACTGAGTTTAAATGTATTTGGCTATGGTGTATGTAAACGTCCGACTTCAACTGGGTAGTACGCCAGGGTAGTGGGTTCGATTCCCGGGATCACCCATACGTAGAATGTATGCACACATGACTGTAAGTTGCTTTGGATAAAAGCGTCTGCTAAATGGCATATATTATTATTATTATTAACTGTAAGTGTGGTGCCATGGTGAGTTACAACATAGTGGCACCGTTGGTTTCCTAATTCCCACTATAGAGTGATTACTCACGAAACGCAGAAAAATGACATATTGTTGACATATATTTGAAATTTGTATCTAAAAACACAATTGAGAAATAATGAATCAAACTTGGCATATTTCTGACATTTTAGCCTCCCTTAAGCTTTACCGCTTGCTCTGTAATATGAGTAGTATTTTGATTTCAATAACAACACATATTTTCAATAATATATTAAAATAGAAAAATAGAAACATGTATTTTCCGAATAAACTGCCATGTATTTGGCAAATGTTTCAATATATTGTTGTAAATAATATATACAGTTCATTCAGAACGTATCAGACCCCTTGACTTTTTCCACATTTTGTTACGTTACAGCCTTATTCTAATATTGATTAAATGTTTGTTTTTCCTTCATCAAACTACACACATGTATTAAGGCATTAAAAAGCAAATGTATTAAAAATAAAAAACTGAAATATTACATTTACATAAGTATTCAGCCTCAAGTCTTGTTGGGTATGACGCCTCAAGCTTAGCACACCTGTATTTGGGGAGTTTCTCCCATTCTTCTCTGCAGATCCTCTCAAGTTCTGTCAGGTTGGATGGTTGAGCGTTGCTGCACAGCTATTTTCAGGTCTCTCCAGAGATTTTCGATTGGGTTCAAGTCCAGGCTCTGGCTGGGCCACTCAAGGACATTCAAAGACTTGTCTTAAAGCCACTCCTGCATTGTCTTGGCTATGTGGTTAGGGTCGTTGTCCTGTTGGAAGGTGAACCTTTGCCCCAGTCTTAGGTCCTGAGCACTATGTAGCAGGTTTTCAACAAGGATCTCTCTGTACTTTGCCTCAATCCTGACTAATCTTCCAGTCCCTGTCGCTGAAAACCATCCCCACGACATGATACTGCCACCACCATGCTTCAGCGTAGGGATGGTGCCAGGTTTCCTCCAAACGTGACACTTTGCATTCAGGCCAAAGAGTTCAAGCATGGTTTCATCAGACCAGAGAATCTTGTCTTTAGGTGTCGTTTGTCTACCTCCAAGCGGGCTGTCATGTGTCTTTTACTGAGGAGTGGCTTCTGTCTGGCCACTCTACCATAAAGGCGTGATTGATGGAGTACTGCCGAGATGGTTGTCCTTCTGGAAGCTTCTCCCATCTCCACAGAGGAACTCTAGAGCACTAATCAGAGTGACAATTGGGTTCTTGGTCACCTTCCTGACCATGGCCCTTTTCCCGCTTTTGGTCAGTTTGGCCGGGCGGCTCTAGGAAGAGTCTTGGTGGTTCCAAACTGCTTCCACTTAAGGGGCGGCAGGTAGCCTAGTGGTTAGAGCGTTGGGCCAGTATCCAAAAGGTTGCTAGATCAAATCCCTGAGCTGACAAGGTAAAAAGCTGTCGCTCTGCCCCTGAACAAGGCAGTTAAACCACTGCTCCTAGGCTGTCAATGTAAATAAGAATTTGTTCTTTTAATAGTGGAGGCCACTGTGTTCTTGGGGACCTTCAATAATGCAGATGTTTTGTGGTACCCAAAATGCAAACTTGTCTCGGTGGCTTGTTTTTGTTTTTGTTGACATGCACTGTCAACTGTGGGACCTTATATAGAAAGGTGTGTGCCTTTCCAAATCATGTTCAATCAATTGAATTTACCACAAGTAGACTCAAATGAAGTTGCAGAAACCTCTCAAGGATGATCAATGGAAACAGGATGCACCTGAGCTCAATTTCGAGTCTCATAGCAAAGGGTCTGAATACTTATGTAAATAAGGTATCTGTTTTTTATATTTATAAATTTGCAAACATAAAAAAAAACAGTTTTCACTTTTGATTATGGGGTATTGTGTGTAGATTGCTCATGATTTAAAAAACGTAATCCATTTTAGAATAAGGCTGTAACGTAACAACATTTTGGAAAACGTAAAGGTGTCTATGGGTATATCAAAGTTCCAGAGTTGGATCTCTGCTAGTTTTAAAGTTATGGCCCATTTAATACAGAGAAATCGGCATAGTAGGCAACGTTACCAATCACAACCCTCCTTTCACTTATATCATTACACTTCCTGCAAATCACCACCATCGGGGCGGCAGGGTAGCCTAGTGGTTAGAGCATTGGACTAGTAACCGGAATGTTGCAAGTTCAAACCCCCGAGCTGACAAGGTACAAATCTGTCGTTCTGCCCCTGAACAGGCAGTTAACCCACTGTTCCTAGGCTGTCATTGAAAATAAGAATTTGTTCTTAACTGACTTGCCTAGTTAAATAAAGGTAAAAAAATAAATTGGGAATCCATTTTCACATTCACTCCATTGGTAATGCTTACAAATTGGATCATAAGAAAAGAAGAACCCTCCAAATCGAATGACCAATTTGAATTACTGTGCCGTGGCCTGGAGAGAGAGCGGGGTGTTGGGGTTGAGAGAGAGAGAGGGGTGGGGGGGTGTGTGAGAGAGGCAGAGAGAAAAAGAGGGGGGGAAGTTAGGGAAAGAAAGAGCGAGAGGGTTATAAACTTGGAGAGAGAGAAAATTGGGTAGTGGAGGAGAGCAGTGGAGGAGAGCAGTGGGCAATAAAGACTTTAATGAGGTAAAACAAAAGCAGCCATTTCATGATTGAACCAATTGTTGTTTTTCAAGGATTCCTTAAGAACCTCCATCAGCTCTCATTATATTAAGAGGTGTGAGTAGGCTATTCTCCCAGTGTGCTGGGTTTGGAAGAATGTCTAAACTTCTGAACTCCTGAAATAACTGTTCCCTGACCAAGGCCAACCTAGCACTTGGAAATACCAGATAGTTAAGAATTTTTGCCTAAAATGACATACCCAAATCTAACTGTCTGTAGCTCAGGACTTGAAGCATATTCTTGATACCATTTGAAAGCAAATACTTTAAAGTTTGTGGAAATGTTAAATAAATGTAGGAAAATGTAACACATTAGATCTGGTAAAATATAATACAAAGAAAAAAACGTGTTTATTTTTTTTTTGGTACCATCATCTTTGAAACGCAAGAGAAAGGCCAATATATGACTTAGGAATCTAGGTGCAATTTCGATTTTGTCCAGTAGATAGCAGCAGTGTATGTGCAAAGTTTTAGACTGATCCAATGAACCTTTGCATATCTGTTAGAAATTGTGTATCAAGACTACACAAATGTGCCTGATTTCCTTGTTATTTACAACCTCATGCTAATCGCATTAGCTCAAATGTCCCATGGGAGACCCACCAATCCTGTAGAGGGTATTAAAGAGTCATTGTGCCCTGCATTAGTTCAAAATATTGCTTACGGAAAATAACTATTTTTTTTGTGCTGACAGCTATTATGCTGAAAAAAACTGAACTCACTACTCTCTGATTGTGAGTGTGTTGTATTTTCCTTCATTCACTTAGAATACTGTGTCGACTAGAATAACTGCTTTGTTTGTTATTAAGGGTTTACCAAAAGGGATAAGTCTCTATGATTTGAGCACGTCAAGAGGCACAGAGTACATCCTGCTATTAGAGAGTTGTTAAATACCGAAAGGCCTTCGAGGCTAGTCTATGGAGCTCTCCTGAGTTGCTTCAGCACTTTTATCTCTCCCTGTGGTTGGGGGCATTTGAGCCATGACAAGAGGCACACATCGCATCCTGGTTTCCGTCTACTCTATACAGAAAGGCCCTTGAGGCGAGCTGAAGGGTGGGACTAAAAATATTTATGTTTAACTTAGCAAAAAAAGAAACGTCCCTTTTTCAGGACCCTGTCTTACAAAGATAATTTGTAAAAATCCAAATAACTTCACAGATCTTCATTGCAAAGGGTTTAAAAATTGCTTCCCATGCTTGTTCAATAAACCATAAACAATTAATGAACATGCACCTGTGGAATGGTTGTTAAGACACTAACAGCTTACAGATGCTAGGCAATTAAGGACACAGTTATGAAAACTCAGGACACTAAAGAGGCCTTTCAACTGAACCTGAAAAACACCAAAAGAAAGAAGATGCCCAGGGTCCCTGCTCATCTGCGTGAATAATATAATTTATATGTTTAAAGATAATGAGTAAATAATTCTACCCTGAAAATAGGGATTATAGTTTATGTAGCATGTGACTTTTAAGTCTTGGACATTTCATAAGTGTGAAGCTGAAAGAGAAGAGGAAGTTGAAAAATGTGTTTTAATTTTACGATAGAGGTAAGACAGAACGTTCTTTGAGTAGGGGTTATATTTTCGCCTACTGGAAAGAATAGGTGAGTTATTCATGCTCGCTGGGCATTAGAAGGACTCACACATCCTAAGACAGGAATAGAGGGATTCAGAAGAGATTTGGTACAAGGATAAGTTGCCCATACTACCTAAGTCATTGTTTAGATACAGTGGGGCAAAAAAAGTATTTAGTCAGCCACCAATTGTGCAAGTTCTCCAACTTAAAAAGATGAGAGAGGCCTGTAATTTTCATCATAGGTACACTTCAACTATGACAGACAAAATGAGAAAAAAAATCCAGAAAATCACATTGTAGTATTTTTAATGAATTTATTTGCAAATTATGGTGTAAAATAAGTATAAAGGTTAATCTGGGTAAAAAGGAAGTGAGAGTAGAGCAAGGAATGGATGTCTAAGGTGAGTTCTATGTAGACCAAATGGGGTCTCTGATCACTTGGCAGTCTAGAACTATGGGCCTTTATGGAAGATATCTGTGCAGGTCCCCGTGTAATTCATGGAATCAGGTCATAGCTCACACAGAGAGAGAAGGCTATGTAAATCCACACACCCAATATGGAAACAGATTGAGTATAGTAAAGGTGAAGGTTTTTGACTGTAATCCGGAGCAAGGGAGGTATTGCATAAAGGTACGAATTATCCATTAGAAATATAAAGAAAGAGGATCTCGGGTTATGGTATGTTGGTTTTGACCAGGTTTCGGTCGACACTACGGTACCATTCCGGGTAGCAGAGGTTAGAGCCGGTGATAGTTCTACGGCCAGTCAGAGTCCAAGCAGTTCCCCTGACAATACGGATGTAGTCATCCAGAGCCAAGGACCGGTGCGGATAGTTCAGACGAAAGATCCTAAGGAAGTGATTGAGGTGGAGACTGGGTTTGGGGATTCCAACCTATGGTTGGAATGGATTCAGTATACAGCTAGATCAGTAGCTAAAGAAGAATGTTATGCCTGCGTCACAGCCAAACCTCAGTTGACAACCATCCCCTTTCCACTCAATGGAATTAATTCAGCCAGGGGAATGGCCTGTATGTTAAAGCTGTTCATGAAGGCAGGGAAGCCAGACAATGACAATTGCACTGATCTGCATTATCTGTATCCCATGTGCACATTACATCCAGACTTCCCCCTTTCACAGTTGCAGGAGGAAACCATTATTGTATGGCTCGATACAACACACACGGAAGGAACGTAGGGGAAGTAAGAACATGCAATAGAACAGAAAATGTTACAACCTACGAGACGATGAGGGACCTGACTGGCAGGTTGAGTTCCGAGGACTTTAGAAAGATAAAAAGGCCTAGAGCGGATGTCTGGTGGTTGTGTGGAGGTATGAAGCTGTGGCCTAACCTGCCTACAAATTGGACCGGTATTTGTGCATTAGTACAGTTAGGCATGCCCTTCACCCTTATCAGACAAAGACCTAGTGCCAAGAGAGATAAGGAGTGCTCCGTCAGGATCCTTTGACAATAGTTTACATTGATAGCATTGGGGTTCCAAGGGGGTGCCTGATGAGTTCAAAGTTAAAAATCAGATATTAGCTGGATTGGAATCAAGCATCTTCTGGTGGTCAACTCTCAAGACAAATGTAGATTGGATAAATGATATAAAACTATAACCAACAGTGTTTCATCAACTATACTAGAGATGCGATAAAATGGTTAGCAGAACAAACAGCTGCAACTAGTTTGACGGTAGGGCAGAATAGAATAGCATTGGATATGCTACTGGCTGAGAAGGGAGGGGTGTGTGTGATATTCGGATCAGAATGTTGTACTTTTATCCCTGATAACACAGCTCCAGATGGATCAGTGACCAAGGCCCTGGCTGGTTTAACCACATTAGCTTACAAATTAGCAGAGAACTCTGGGGTGGATAATTCTCTAACAAATTGGTTTGACAGTATGTTTGGGAAATGGAAAAATGTCATAATCACTGTGTTGTGGGCAACCTTCACCTGTATGACTGTGTTGAAATTGTGTGGCTGTTGTTTGATTCCGTGTATGCAAGGTCTCATTTCCAGGACTCTGGAGAGGTCAATGACGCAACAGATGGTGAGATACGGACCGATTCCGAGCTCCGACCAGTGGGAGGACGAATACAGATCTCCAGGCCTAGGAGATGGCTCCGTTTCTTTTAACCACGAGCAGCCAATGTTAGATGAGACTATCTTCAATGTTTAGACAGACGGTTCCTTTCATGAAGATTATGATGAAAATCCTAACAGGAAGAGATATAATTGGACATAGGCCTAGAACAGTCATTGATGAGTATTGAATGTAAATACAGGTATTGGTTTGGTTTATTCTTGTATAACATTTATTTTTCCATATAGTGTTTGATATAACAGTGTGTATTATTTAGTCATTAAGGGTGGATTGATAAAATAATTTATATGTTTAAAGATAATGATTAAATAATTCTACCCTGAAACCTAAGGGGGGGATTATAGTTTATGTAGCATGTATAAGGAATAATTGAAGTATTAAATGTAAGTCCAACTAGGCTCAGTAGAGACCTGTAAGGGAGAGAAATACGTGTGCCTAAGAAAATACAGAGAACAATTAAACTGTGTTTGACCCGACCTGGCTAGAACTCTGAGAAACTTATGATAGGACAGGGAGTACTTTCAAGGTTTCCCTAATCTCGGCGGAATGGAACTGTCGGCTGGGTAGTGATACACAGTGGTGAGAACTATGGAGAAGGATACAACTCACCTACTGTTTGTGTGTATGTATGTGCGCAGGTTACCTACTGTTTGTGTGGAAGTATGTGCGTAAGTAAGGAGCAAGGTATAAAATGGAAGTCTTTGTATAATGGACTTCAGAGTACTCTCGTGAATAAACATTTTGACTATTGTAAGCTGGGACTCATGTCTGTTTCATTCAACCAGAATCTTACAAACTCTGGGTTGCAGACTGAGTGGATTACTTGAAGTTTATGAACATTGATAACGAAATTATCATAACATCACACCTGTAGGACAGGTACAGGATGGCAACAAAAACTGCCAGAGTTTCACCAGGAACGCACAATCCCTCCATTTAAAAAAAAAAAGTTTTTTAAACCTTTATTTAACCAGGCAAGTCAGTTAAGAACATATTCTTATTTTCCATCAGTGCTCAGACTGTCCGCAATAGACAGAGAGGCTGGACTGAGGGCTTGTAGGCCTGTTGTAAGCATCACCGGCAACAACGTCGCCTATGGGCACAAACCCAGATTCGCTGGACCAGACAAGACTTGCAAAATGTGGTCTTCACTGACGAGTCACAGTTTTGTCTCACCAGGGATGATGGTTGGATTCGCGTTTATCGCCGAATAAATGAGCATTACACCAAGGCCTGCACTCTGGAGCGTGATCGATTTGAAGGGGGAGTGTCCGTCATGGTCTGGGGCGGTGTGCCGCAGCATCATCGGACTGAGCTTGTTGTCATTGCAGGCAATGTCAACGCTGTGCGTCACAGGGAAGACATCCTCCACCCTCATTTGGTACCCTTCCTGCAGGCTCATCCTGACATGACCCTCCAGCATGACAATGCAACCAACAATACTGGTCATTCTGTGCCTGATTTCCTGCAAGACAGGAATATCAGTGTTCTGTCATGGCCAGCAAAGAGCCCGAATCTCAATTCCATTGAGCACGTCTGGGACCTGTTGGATCGGAGGGTGAGGGCTAGGGCCATTCCCCCCAGACATGTCTGGGAACTTGCAAGAACTGGCAAATCTATTTACATATGTTAAGTTTGCTGAAAATAAACACAGTTGACAGTGAGAGGACATTTCTTTTTTTGTCGAGTTCAGGTTCAGAACTTTTGTGAAACAGCACAGTTGGAGAATATATGGCAAATAGAAATCAATATCAGATGGTCTTCGGGGATAGATGGGAGGGGTTGAGGGTAGCTGAAGGATGGGACTGAAAACAAACAAAAGATAACTATTGTAAAATGTACTGTGTCTGTAAAATGCATAGTATGTATAAGCTGGAAGTAGAAGCCCAAGTGTTGTTCTCCATTAGTTTACTCCAATTAGGGGAAGGATGGTAGGGTTAGGGGAAAATAAATAAAGGAAGGAAATATATATATAAATACATATACACTACCGGTCAAATGTTTTAGAAGACCTACTCATTCAAGGGTTTTTCTTTATTTGTATTATTTTCTACAATGTAGAATAATAGTGAAGACATCAAAACTATGAAATAACACATTGTAACGGTTTTGACTTGAGGTTATTATTTATAGGGGTGCCAGGTAGGTTGTGCCTACCAGAGAAAACATTAGTTTCTCCTTTTAGTTTGGGTGGGAATGAGTCCCATCTGGTCCGTCAAGTCTACACCAATACAAAGGACGTATGTAAAAGTCAGGATGGAAATAAACTTTTCATAAACCCTTAAAACATTGAAAAGAACTTCAAAAACAATTATATTCTGTTGCGTGGGTTGTATTAACAACATCAATGATTACACACACATATAATAATATAACACAATGAGTTCTGGTTCCTCCAGAAATGTCCTGTACCTAGGGCCTAAAAAGAGTCCTGCCCGGTAAAGGAGTTCAGTGAACTCAAGTGACTTTTGTCACGCGATGTTTGTCCGTTCGTTCCGTGAAGCGTAAACCCAGTATTAAACATACAATCAATATAACAATTACTTTACCACAGAACCTTAAAGCGGATCAACTCTTAATTAAGTCCTCAACTACCACTAACTACACAAATCACAGTATACATCACATCCAAACAAATGAAATACCGTATACAAAAAGGTGGTAGTCAGTCGGTCAGTCAGACAATCCGATCCGCCAATAGATCTCCAGCGGAGAAAGGCCACGAAGAACGGAGAGGTGTAGTCCAGGGACGCAAAGAGTGGATCCGATCCTGGGTAAACTCTCTTAGGCTACAAAACAAACGTTTAACGGCAACAAAACAAACGGAATAGAGAAGCTTCGGAACTGAGGGTTGAACACATCCTCATGCACGTCTCCATCACAACCCCCCCCTTTTGCGCAGCTGATACTGGGTATTTAATTGGGAATTAAAGGGAAAGCGCCCTATTGGAAGGAGCTGCACTGAGACGGTTCAGAAAAATTCAGGGCCGTCACACACCCCCCTCCCCTGGAAAAAGCCGACCATTGCCCTGGAAGGCACATCTTGGTCGGGGAAACCGAGAAAGGTCTCCTCATCGCTTTCCTCTACAAAAATATTCATTACTTTTTGGAGCTCACGCTCCTCAGCTGAGGGGCCACAGGCCTTAAGGTGCGAGACTTCTGGGTCTGGGAATCCGAGAAAAGTATCCTCACTATCCTCTTCAAAGATATCCAGGACCTTGCGGCGCTCAATCGCCTCCAATTCCTCAGCCGAGGGGTAACAGGCCTTAAGGCGTGAGACATGGACGATGCGCATATCTTCACCTGTGTCCTCTTTCACCACTCGGTAGTTCAAAGGGCCCATCTGCTCCACAATCCTATATGGTCCTTGCCATTTAGGAGCGAGCTTGGCCGAGAAGAATTGTTCAGCTTTCGAGTAAGGATGAGAGCGAAGCCACACCCGATCACGAAGCTGGAACTGCATGTCTCGTCTGTTCTTATCATAATTTCTCTTCTGCTTGAGTCGAGCCTGGATCATGTTCTTTGAGACAAGAGCTCTCAAGTCATGGAGATGGCCTACCTGGTCATAGCAAGCAGCGTCTGGAGTAAGCTGCTGGGGCTGTAGCACCATATCCAAGGGTCCTCGGAGAGGACGACTTAGGTTCAGCTCTGCAGGTGTGACTCCAGTGGACTCTTGCACAGCAGAATTCAGGGCAAATCGAAACTCATGAAGGTGCTTGTCCCAGTGTTTGTGCTGGGTCCCTACATAGGAAGCAATCATTGTCTTCAAGGTTCGATTTACTCTCTCAGTGAGATTGGTCTGTGGGTGATAGGCCGTGGTCAACTTCTGCCTCAGGTTCCATCTTTGGCAGGTCTCCTCAAAGAGATCAGAGACAAATTGGGAACCTCGATCAGACAGGATGTAATCAGGCACTCCCCAGCGAGTCAGGATCTCTTTCGTAAGGATGTTAGAGACGGTCCTTGCTGTGGCCTGACGCAGGGAAAAGAGTTCCACCCACTTTGAATAATAATCAACAAAAACAAGCATGTATACATTCTGATTGGAGCTTCTAGGAAATGGACCCATCAAATCCACTCCTAACATTTCCCAAGGTCGGGTAACCACTGTTTGCTGCAACATGCCAGCAGGCTTTCTACCTTCTGGTTTGTACATTTGACAAACCTGACAGTTTCGGATGTGTGACTTCACATCCATGCTCAGATGTGGCCAGTACAGTAACGCTTGCAACCGCTTGTAGGTTTTGAACCTGCCCAAATGACCAGCTAATGGGTCTTCATGGAAATGTTGAAGCAGTTGAAGGCGTAGAGTTTCAGGTATGTACATTTGGTAGAGTGTTCTGTGAGGTAGTTGTACAACTCGGTAGACTTTGTCTTCCATGATGGTCAGCTTTGTGGTAGGATTGACCATCTTTTCTCCATCTTCCAGGATAGTCTGGTACAAAGCCTGTACTTCTGGATCATCCTGTTGGGCTTTCCATATGGCCTCATCAGAGATGGGAAAGTCCGTTTTGGGCGAGTCTCGACTGCTTGACAGGACAGTAGCACATGTAAGATGTGGGCCACCATTATCACAAGCAGGAGCTCTGGACAAGGCATCTGGAACAGTGTTGTATTTTCCTTTCCTGTATTCCACTGCAAAGGTGAACTCTTGCAACCGTAGAGCCCATCTTATGAGTTTGGTGCTTGGTTTGTTGGTCTTGAACACCCACGCAAGGGAGGAATGGTCAGTGACCACAGTGAAGTGTCTACCCTCCAAGTAGTACCTCCACTTTTCCAAAGCCCAGACAACTGCAAGGCACTCTTGCTCGGTTGTGGAGTAGTTCCGTTCTGCTCCATTCAATGTCCGACTGGCGAACGCTAGCACTTCTTCAGTGCCAAGTCCAGTCTGTTGGACTAGGACAGCACCAAGTCCAACATCACTTGCATCAGTGTAAACAACAAAAGGGCAATCAAAGTTGGGATGACCTAAAATGGGAGGTGTGACGAGATGTCGTTTCAGGGTTTCAAAGGAGGTCTGGCACTCTGCCGTCCATTGGAATTTCGCTCCTTTTCGCTTCAACGCGTTGAGGGGTTCTGCCACCTGGGAGAAGTTCGACACAAACCGATGGTACCATCCAGCCATACCAAGGAACCGTTGAAGGGCCTTGAGTGTGGTTGGCACAGGGAAGTCTTGTACAGCCTTTGTCTTTTCAGAATCCACATGAATGCCGTCGAAAGACACAATATGGCCAAGGAACTTCAGGGAGGTTTGGCAGAAGTTGCTCTTCTTCATATTCAAGGTCAGACCAGCTTCTCGTAGCTTGTCCAACACTGCTTGAAGATCTTGAAAGTGTCTTTTTCTGTTCTGAGAGTAGATAATTATATCGTCCAGGTAGACGAAACAGATCTTCCCTTTGAGCTCACCTAACGCAATCTCCATGAGTCTTTGGAAAGTGGCAGGGGCATTCTTTAATCCAAAGGGCATCACCTTAAAGGAAAACAAGCCCTCAGCACAGACAAAAGCAGTCTTGTCCTTGCTTTCCTGGTCCATCTCAACCTGCCAATAACCACTATTGAGGTCAAGGGTAGTGAACACAACAGCGCCAGACAATGACTCCAGGATCTCATGGATGGTAGGAAGAGGATAGGCATCAGTCTGAGAAACATTGTTGGTCTTCCTATAGTCCACACAAAATCTAAGACCACCAGTCTTTTTTGGGATGAGGACAACAGGAGCAGCCCAGGGAGAGGAGGAACGTTCTATTATATCTTGTGCTAACATATCATTTATGAGTCCCTTTTGGATGATTAGCTTCGCTGGGGACAAACGATATGGCTTTTGCTTGATCGGCATTTCCTGTGTAAGGAATATTTTGTGCTTCAGGAGCCCGGTGCGTCCTAGCTTTGAAGTACATACATCAGCATTATTCTGCAGCTGTTTCCACAGCCGTAACTCCTCTGGCTGTTCCAGCTGAGCTCTTCTCACAGCCTGTAAAAGGAGATCGTCAGAAGGATTATCAAGGGTAAGTGGTACCGGAGCAACGGCAGAGAAGAGTGCCACATTTGAACCCCAATCATGTAACTTTTTAGCTTCTGATTGGTGCGGTATTAACTGAAAGGAAGGGGATGTCGATGGGGGGGCGTAGGCAGTGACTCTTGGGGTTTCAGCTCTGGTTAAAGCACCCAGAGAAGGATGGTCATTGCTGCGAAGAGAGTTAGGTGTGTTGGCCTGTTGTGATTTGTGGTTTCTGGAAGGGTTTACTTGATACGGTCTTGGACATGTAGCTGAAGAATGTCCCTTTTGGCTACATCTCCAACAGAACATGAGAGAGGTCTTGGCTGGAGACTCTGGCTGTTGTTGATAGTCTGTCTTGGGCAACTGTTTGAGTGTCTGTTTCTTTCTCTGGTCATATTGCTGTTGACATTCTCTGTCCTTCTCAAACTGCTGTCCCAAGCGAACCAGTCCATCGACAGTGATGACTGTAGCATGGCCTTGTCTTGGCTGTTCAGAGGTGCCGGCTTGACCCTCAGTGGTCTGAACAGAAGTGGACACCAGAGAAACTCTGTGTAAGGAGTTGTGCCTAATGGAGGCCATGTCCACAGACACGTCATCCAACATTTTAACACAATTAGAGAGTTCTCTCTGCAAGTGGCCTACAGTGTTAACCATGGGAGAAAAAACAGAATTAACATCCTTGAGGACCTCAGTGTGGTGATGTTGCAGGCGCCATTGGAGAGTGGCAGTGAGTTGGTTTCGTTGGTAGTCAAACTGCCTGTCCATGGCACCAGTAATTTCCCGTCTTCCACTCTCACTGAGCTCTGTCAGCATGTGGGTTAGAGTGCTCAGTGAGTTTCTGAATTCCATTGCACTCTGTTGTTGCTCTTTCCTCAGACATTTGAAATTATGGTGGATAAGAGTTTGGAGATGTTGTTGAGTCCGACGAATATCAAGGATGTCACCTTGAAGTTGTAAGACTACAACCTCTGGAGATAACCCCGACAATGGAGGAAGGTTGGGTGTCAGAGGAGGGCTAGCTCAGTACTTCCACACAGATCCATGTCAATAAGTGAGTAACTGGTTAGACCTCCTGTGGCCTGTGGCTCAGGCCGAGCATTCAGATTCCCAGGGCTCTGGCCCAAAGCAACTCCATTATCTCCATTCACATTATGATTTGTATTGTCAGCTTGATGGTCAGAATGGCCCTGTGTATTCCCATTGACAGGTATGACATGGATGAGCACATTATCTTGGGGTGAATCCATTGTTTTAATTCCACACAAAATATTTGCTTTGGTTAGTTCTCAATGTTGAGCTGTCCCATCTGGGGTGCCATTTTTTATGTAACGGTTTTGACTTGAGGTTATTATTTATAGGGGTGCCAGGTAGGTTGTGCCTACCAGAGAAAACATTAGTTTCTCCTTTTAGTTTGGGTGGGAATGAGTCCCATCTGGTCCGTCAAGTCTACACCAATACAAAGGACGTATGTAAAAGTCAGGATGGAAATAAACTTTTCATAAACCCTTAAAACATTGAAAATAACTTAAAAAACAATTATATTCTGTTGCGTGGGTTGTATTAACAACATCAATGATTACACACACATATAATAATATAACACAATGAGTTCTGGTTCCTCCAGAAATGTCCTGTACCTCGGGCCTAAAAAGAGTCCTGCCCGGTAAAGGAGTTCAGTGAACTCAAGTGACTTTTGTCACGCGATGTTTGTCCGTTCGTTCCGTGAAGCGTAAACCCAGTATTAAACATACAATCAATATAACAATTACTTTACCACAGAACCTTAAAGCGGATCAACTCTTAATTAAGTCCTCAACTACCACTAACTACACAAATCACAGTATACATCACATCCAAACAAATGAAATACCGTATACAAAAAGGTGGTAGTCAGTCGGTCAGTCAGACAATCCGATCCGCCAATAGATCTCCAGCGGAGAAAGGCCACGAAGAACGGAGAGGTGTAGTCCAGGGACGCAAAGAGTGGATCCGATCCTGGGTAAACTCTCTTAGGCTACAAAACACACGTTTAACGGCAACAAAACAAACGGAATAGAGAAGCTTCGGAACTGAGGGTTGAACACATCCTCATGCACGTCTCCATCACAACCCCCCCTTTTGCGCAGCTGATACTGGGTATTTAATTGGGAATTAAAGGGAAAGCGCCCTATTGGAAGGAGCTGCACTGAGACGGTTCAGAAAAA